>NW_028318255.1:0-100473 GCF_062004578.1 Staurois parvus | reverse complement strand
CATCCTCTTCTTCTTCATCATCCTCATCCTCTTCTTCATCCTCATCCTCTTCTTCTTCTTCTTCTTCATCCTCATCCTCTTCTTCTTCTTCTTCTTCTTCCTCATCCTCTCTTCTTCATCATCCTCATCCTCTTCTTCTTCATCCTCATCCTCTTCTTCTCATCCTCATCCTTCTTCTTCTTCTTCTTCTTCCTCATCCTCTTCTTCTTCATCCTCATCCTCTTCTTCATCTTCTTCATCCTCATCCTCTTCTTCTTCTTCGTCCTCATCCTCCTCTTCTTCTTCATCATCCTCATCCTCTTCTTCTTCTTCTTCTTCTTCTTCTTCTTCCTCATCATCATCCTCTTCTTATTCTTCATCCTCATCCTCTTCTTCTTCCTCATCCTCATCCTCATCCTCTTCTTCTTCTTCTTCCCCATCCTCTTCTTCTTCATCATCCTCATCCTCCTCTTCTTCTTCATCCTCATCCTCTTCTTCTTCTTCATCCTCATCCTCTTCTTCCTCTTCCTCTTCTTTTTCATCCTCTTCTTCCTCTTCTTCTTCTTCTTCATCCTCTTCTTCATCCTCTTCCTCTTCTTCTTTTTCTTCTTTTTGTCTTCCTCTTGCAGGTCACTGCTCATGCGCAGATTTTTTATCGGCAAAAAATCGTCCGATTTGCCCACTATTGCCGCGAAAATTGGCCGATCGGCAAAATCGGCCGATTTTTTTTCCAACTTTACAGAAAAAAAAAACGGCCAAAATACCGAAAAACGGCCGACCAAATAGCCCACTAACGATCCGAAAATCGGCCGATTTTATTTTTGGCCGAAAAATCGGCCGATTTTCGACCCATCTATGGCCTGCATTAGGGCCACAGAGACTTTAGGGCCACAGAATCGTTACTCAGGGACACAGAATCGTTACTCAGGGACACAGAATTGTTACTCAGGGACACAGAATTGTTACTCAGCGACACAGAATCGTTACTCAGGGACACAGAATTGTTACTCAGGGACACAGAATCGTTACTTAGGGCCACAGCTATCAAAGAATCGAAAATTTAAAGTGACATACACCCTTTTTTTTTTGGTGGCTGTCGTGCACAGTTGGTGCTGCAGTTTGCCGATTGTGCAAAATAAACTGACTTTCTGCTTCACAACCACTATTGTACGTTCAAAGAGTTAAATCCATTTACACGCCGGCTGGCGGTAATATTTTTTGGGTGATTAGTGCATTCCAGTGACACAAACGTACAGTTTCCAGCCAACGGCAAGCTGCAATTGACCTATTGTGTACAATAAACTGACTTTCTGCTTCACAACCGCTATTGGCCTTCAATTGAAGCTGCTTCCGCTCCGCCACTCTGCCATTGGACTCTTGATAGTCGTCTCCCCACGCTGCTGTTGGGGGACTTTTTAACCTAGGCCTGTGTATGGCCTTCAATTGAAGCTGCTTCTGCTCCGCCACTCTGCCATTGGACTCTTGATAGTCGTCTCCCCACACTGCTGCTGGGGGGACTTTTTAACATAGGCCTCTGTGTGGCCTTCAATTTAAGCTGCTTACGCTTCGCCACTCTGCCATGGGCCCCTGTACCGCCTCCTCATGCTGCTGCCAGGTCCAGAGTGTCTCATGGGTCCCTGTACGGCCTCCCATTGCTGCTGTCTCCATCGCCACACTCTGCCATGTGCCACTTTCAGGTCTCCTCACACTGCTGGTGGGTTCCATTTTGTCATAGGGTGCTGTATGGCCTCCCATTGCTGCTGCCTCCACCGCCACACTGTGGCTCCACACTCTGGTTTTGGCCCCGTGACTGCCCAAATGAGTGAAGTGTGCGGTGATTCTAAGATCGACGGCACTCATCTGCATGTCATACTGACTGACAGTATTATTTCTCTTCCCCAGCAGACTCCAAGGGCATTTAAATTAAAGGTACAGTGTTCTGCACTAATATAAAGGCTCTCTGAAGCCTAGAAAACCTTTTAATAAGTTAAATTTGCAGCGAATAAATTCGCATCGAATCAAATTTATTCCGCAAATTCGGCGAATCAGCCGAATCGAATTTTTGAATAATTCGCTCATCTCTAATTATGGTAATAGAGAATTACAGCTAAAACAATAGGAGGTCCAGTGGATTCATCGTCTCCCAAGGGACTTAATTCGGATTTTGACTTGTATTTATTTCTTTAATGTTTTCAGGAATTATCATTTATTTTATTTTTTGTGGTCATTATTGTGCAGTTATTAATTTATATCCTTTTTTTTCTTCTTTGTTATGAGATAGCTTAAATTGTGTATATATGTGCTTTTTATAACATGTTTCCTATGTTTGTATTCTACACTTGTGATATGGAAGCTTTTTTAAGTGCAGCAATCCTCTTTTCCTTTTTCTATATATGGCCTTTTGGGAGGGCCTGATTGCTATGCACTGTGATCAATCACTGCTTTGCACCTCACCTATGTGATTGTTTTATATTTATAAATAAAAACACACATTCGTTTTTTATGTAGAAATTATTACATTAAAATAATGATTAATAAATATGTTGCCTCATGATACTATATTAGGTTCCAGTTGTGAGTTGAAGGTTGAAGGAGAAGGGGGATATCCCTAAAAAGTGATATATGGCAAAATGAACAACTCAGGGTGTGCAGTAAGCAGCTTATGTCATGAGATTCATGGGGGGGGGGCTGTAGTCCACCTTAGAGGGATGGCCCCTTATGGGAAGGTAGAGGTTTGGCAGAGAGATCTATCCAGATTCATTGAAAGTGTTATGTGTTATGCTCCTATGCTCCTGAGATCTTTGATCCAAAGGCCCCAGATTTTTGTGAATATTGGAATTGGAGGTGAGCTTTGGCAAAAGAAAATTCCAGTAGAAATTTGAGTGAAATTTATGTGAAGCATGCTAGATTTAGAGAATATGGTCTTGAATGGGGAAGCAGAACCAAATGTTTTTAGAGTAGCTTGTAACACAGGTAGTGACTCAAGAGGATTAGATAGAAAAAGGAGGAAGTTATCAGCATAAAGTCTTATTTTGTCTCTTCCAGACTATCTGAGATGCCTGAGATAAGGGGGTTGGACATAATAGATGCTGCTAACAGTTCCATAACTAAGACAAAGATGACAGGTGATAAAGTGCACCCCTGTCTTGTGCCATTTGTAATAGGTATGGAGTGGACAGAAGCCCTGAGGACCAAACTCTGGCACTAGGTGTTGTGTATATGCCCAGGATAGCCCTTAAAATGCTGCCATTAAGACCAAATTTAAATAAGACTTCTTTCAGTGACAACCAATGCGTCCTATCAAAAGTGTTCTCCCCATTAAAAAATAAAAGCAGAGAGGCCTTTTAATAGTGTTCAGCTCACTGGATAAGATCTGTAAACTGTCCCATTGTTGGTCTGCTTTTCAGTCAAAAACCCCACCTGATATTTATGGACCAAGAGTGATATGTATTTGGATAAAATGGGTTGGAAGAATTTTAGCATAAATTTTCATGTCTGAGTTAAAAAAAAAGGTGTAGTCTCTTTCTGTGTTGTGTAGACATCTACAGAGGTCATAAAGGTCTTCTGAGAGAAGACAAGAAGAAAGGGCAATAGCGCTTTTGCTACAGATATTAGAGGAGTCTAATTTGTAATCAATTACCTCATTATAGGATTAGATGATCCCTTGGGTAGGGGTAGAGCCTATCCAAAAGCGATCTAAATAAGTGCTTTTGGTGCACATGCGAAACATAAACATTGATTTTTAACTAGGGGATGGCTATCAAATAAAACCGAAAGTATGATATACTGACCATGGGGGCAGGATCTACATGATGCAATTAAAAATAAATCGAATTTCAGACTTCTATCATCAACTCCTAGTTTCTTACTGTTCACATTTTCAAAAAAAAACCAATGAGGGAATAGTTTGTGCTGACAGACAAGGGCTCTTCCATTTGCAAAATGTATCTCGTGGACACAGAGTATGTCAGCTCACTGGGATAGGGACTCTTTCCACATTACATACTTCATTTCCACAGTTGACATTTAAATGGACTATTTAGTCCTTTAACATTAAAGGTAGTATTTTTAAGTGCCATTTTTGATGTGTGTGAGGTAATGTATTAGATGCCAATAAATACGACATGATCCCTAAGAAACCACAATTATACCTGCATAAAGTGTTCAAAAAGGTTGACACAAACAATGTGACTATACAGAATAGAAATAAATAAACTAAATCAAGTTACAGTATAACCATAAATTCAACAATGAAAACAGGCAGTGTGGTTAGCACACTAGTATTCCGGGTTGTGGAACTACAACATAGGAGTGTCTGCAGGAGATGAAAGATGAAGGAAGAAGGTATGTTTCTCACCTGAGGTTAAGGCACAGAGCCACAATGGGTATTGTTCACCATTGACCAGGACTCAGTAACTCTTATGGGAAGCTGAACTGAGCATGATTGTGGCATTGGAGTGATGGTGATACCCCATTTTTAGGGCAGATTAAAACCCTTTTTTTGGGGTAAGTATTGACACCAAATGGTTTTGGTGAGTTACTAGAAGTTTTGTGGAATATCCCCACCTATAAGGGATATTGCAGTCTCACAGAGATTTGGTGATTTGTGCAAATTTTGTGCATTGATGTGCTGTATCTGTGGAAATATCTGCAAAAAGAGAAACTTGTGATTGGGGATCTTGGAGGGAGCATGCAGTCCTTGCGGAACTCATCAGCTGTGACACGGGCAATTACATCCCTTGGAACAGATGTGGGAAAATGCTTAGGCTTAATGATCTTATGCACCCAGTCAATAATAAGATCTGGAAGTGAAAACGATAGGAAGATTTTAAGGAATAACTGTTGCAGATTAGATGTCAACTCACTAGTTCTGATAGTTTCACAAATGTTGCTGAATTTAATATTGTTCCTTCTAGAACAGTCTTCCAAATCAGCAAGCTTGGGTTTGAGGTGCTGGAGCTCCTCCGGGTGGCTATAATAAGCATCAACCATTTCATTAAATGCTTTTGTAAAATTCTTCATCTGTTTCTCAATATGGTCTCTTCACCTGATCTATTTTGGAGTGAATGTGAGCAATGGAGGAGTGTAGCTACATGTAGATGTACTTCTGAAGCATAGGTTTCAGGATGTGTTCTGAGGCAGGGTTGTCAGTTGCTGGTATGGTGGTTAGGGAGTCTATATTATCCCTCTCTATGTAATGTGCAGATATTTCATCCCAAAATTTACTTACTGGAGTCTTGTTGTGAGAATGTGCAGGTAAAACAGCTGCTCTTTTGGTCCTGTCTTTGGTGTGCAGTGATCCCCAATTGATGTGTCATCCATAGCTGACACAGTGGGCACAATTCACTAAAGCTTATAACATGAGTTAAGTCAGTCACATGACCACATATCGCATGGGATGCTGAAAATGTCAATTCACTATTGCTAGTATGCAGTATTTACCGAAAACCGGTAAATACCACATAGAAAGACCTTAAAGTCAATTCACAAAAGGAAATAAATAATTAAATGCATGCAGTAATTAAGTAGTGGTCCAGGCTTGCAGTTTGTCCTGGTATCTGTGAGTACTGTTATGGGTTGTTAAGGAATGGGTGGCCACAGAGTGCTTAAAGCGGAGTTCCATTCACTCTGTAAAAAAATAAAAGTCAGCAGCTAAAAAAATTGTAGCTGCTGACTTTTAAAAAAACAGCCACTCACCTGTCCCACGATCCCGCGTTGCCCCCGCTACAGCCCATTTCACCGGCCGTCCTCTATTCCAGGCGCCAGTATCTTCAGAGTGGGCACCCGGCTGTGACAGCTTTCAGTTTCACAGCAGGGTGCCCACTGCGCATGATCGAGTAGCGCTGCACTTCCTGAATGGCCTCGTCGTCTTCTGGGACCTGTCATGTGTCCCACAAGACTTCGGGGAGGGGGGGTAGGAGGACAACTTCCATTTCTGATCACCTAGGTGATCGCAGCGGAAGTGGGAGCGGGTACCTGTCAAATTCGAGTACCCATTCCCCCCCCCGCTCCCCAAAGGTGCCAATCCTTAATGGGGAGTGGGGGACCAATCTTTAAAGCGGAACTTCCCCTTTTTGGGTGGAACTATGCTTTAACAACCTATGAGTCATCAGCTGTCAGCGGGGTTCCCCACTGACAGCTGAATGTAAAAAAAAAAATTGGCGGCAATTAAAAATTAATTACAAAAATGGGGTAGGTGTCCCCCCTCCCATCTATACCAAGCCCTTTGGGATATGCCCCAAAAGGTGAACTTATCCTTTAAGCTTCCCTAACCATCTAGGGCCACTTAAAGCCCATTGCACTCTTAAAAACACAATTTTGGCTTACCCCAGACTAATTGATATCCCAAATTGGCAAACATTTGCTTAAATGTCCATATTTTACATCGATCTTTCAGTGAAGCAGAAACTACCAATGTTACCTAATCTCCAGTAAAAACAGAGCAAACAGCATCTCAATAAAGACAATATGCAGAAGCTGATTTTAATACCTGGATGTCCCAAAGACAGCCTACTGACTGGTTAAAACCTGGGTGCTGAATTCCAGAGAACTGGTTTGCTGGTCTCCTGTGAAGTTTACCATTTTGCAGGCATAGTTTCTTCAGTTCCATTGTAAAATAACAGCTGTCATTTTTGGAGCTGTGTTTCAGTATCCATCAGCAGCATTTAGCAAAAATTCAGTTCCACCTACTTAACGAATAGAATAAGCATTCAACAAATCTTTGGAGCATGTGAAATGTCTTCACTACATGTATATTTAGCTTGCAAAGCTCAGGGATGTGTCAAAGCTAAACTGAATATAATTTAGTTTAGGCCTGGCACTGAAAATAGAGGAGATAAAATAACAGGACAGGAATTGCTCTCCACAACAACTGTGCTCAAGCTAGAAATTTTCGGTTGTCATTGTTGGTCTATTTCTGTCTATTGCACACTTTTTTTCAGGCTGAAGTTTCAATATTGAATGTTTTGAGTTTAATTCAACTTTCATGCATACATGCTTTCGAGTGTATACTGATTACTGCCATTTTTTTAATGTAAGAAAGTTGATCGTTCCAATTGACAAAACTATTGAATTTGATTTTTATTTTATGCAGATTGTTTTTCTCTGTCAATATTTGGTTGCTGATTAAATGTGGAACATAATTACATTGTAGGGCATGCACAGCAATTATTGTAGGTTGATTTTCCAGCAGAAACTGGAAATTTAGATGCAACTGGTAACTTAACAGGAAAATGAAATTGTTTCAGAAGTCAAGGACATATGAATAGGGGCAACATTATAGTGTGTAATCTAGTGTGAACACTAAACCAAGTTGTCTCTTGAAATGTTTTTAATGAATATTTGCTCAGATCATTTTACTGTAACAAGGACTATATACAGTAAATCTGTCTTTCTGTCAGACACACAGAATTTGAAATTCAAACCAATTTTTGCAACCATTTCACGTAACTTAGTTGATACGGTATTTCTGTCTTTCACTTTATAATGGATGTCTATCAAAAAGGAAATTAGCTTGAATATTACAAAAAGAATAGGACAAATGGCTTTGTTCTCTCATAGTATACTCTTGGTATAGTTTGTTTAGAAATTGGCAGGAGCCCTTGCGGTAGTCTATGTATGTTTATTGTATGCAATAGATTGAAAATCATTCAGAGAATTGTTTCAGAGCTAAGCAAAAATTAATCAAAATTATGTTAACATGGCAAGATCATTCCTTCACGGACTGCAAGTAACGACAACCTTAGCAGCTGTCAGCTTGTAGTTATCAATGAACCACCATGGTACTGTGGAGCTCCTTACTAGTTAATTGAAGCTTCCTGTCAGAATATATGCTTGCTTTACATCCTGTATGCAAAGGTACCACTGCAAAGGTAGATTTCATCTAATTTCTGTACTTTAGCTTTTAGGGACCCTTTCTTTTGCCGATGAAAAAGGAAAAGGTCACTAAACATCACTTCCTCTTCCTTTACTCTTACAGGTCCCAGGAGTGAAATAAAATACCCTACAGTCAATACTGGGCCTGTGACCCACTCCATATCTCCCAAATGACATCACTGGTGCCCTATGATTGGTCAAGCACGGTCATAGGGAGGCAAAGAATGAATCCATATAAGTTACAACGTGTTGGTTACACTGAACCTACTGGGCTGCTGACAGATGTTTCATACTAGCCTTTGTCAGTGGATTTTAATGTATTTTCTTCAATAATACCTTACATACTAATTCAAGTTTGTGCACTCTTGTTTTCCTTTTGCTTTTAGAACTGGCCACTGTTGTGACCACTTTCAGATTTCCACTTGCATTACCTTTTAGTGATTTTCCTCCTGATATTTGGACATAAAAAGAGCACTGAACTGCAAGTTAGTAGCTTAGCCAGTTTTCCAAATTCCATATTTTGAAACACCAGCAATAAAATTATCTGGGCAGTCCACATTACTACTTCTGGCTGTCTTTACCCAATTCCAAAAGGAGAAAGAAGCGCCTTTTATAATGGCTGGCTATCTCCCTCCCATACATACAGTACACCACCAAAACCCATAAGGAATCTGGGCTGGGTGCTGAAATGCAATGCTCAATAGCTATGGCTTAGGACTACATAAAAGATGTGTTAAACAGACACAAGCAAAGACTTATGAGGGAAAACAAGTGTAGTGCTTTCCAACCAGTGAAGTATGTTTCAAGGCTTTTTGCCCACTTTTTTTCAATTAAAGCTTAAAAACACAAAATTGGTTACCTTAGCAGGTGTTTTTAGCTTAAAAAAAAAAATTTCCAGCCTCCTGGATATCTGGACTCCACAGCCCCCAAGCTTGTCTCTGCACAACAAACAAACTGCCCAACATGCTGTTTTTATAACAATGAAAGTTGTGTTAGTAAGACTGCTTTAAATTACTCTTTAAGTTTATTTTAAAAGAATGAAGAGAACTGCATAATTTAGATGGAATGTTGTAGCAGTCACACCATAGTAGACCATTTTTACTGGTAGAACTGGCATCGTTTAATGATGTAGGCCAGGAGTGGAAATTTGACTCAGGTATGTGCACCCTCAAGGTATCTATGAAGTGCCCATCCTTCTCCAGGAAACTTGTAAGTCGACATGTGTTAGTGTTCTGTTTGCTGCTCTTGCTTTTGCTTCACTAGGTATTATTTACATTATAGGCAAACCAGGGAAGAAAATTGTAGACTGAAAGAAAATCCAGAATTTAAGCCAAAGATTGGGTAGGTGCAAATGCTTAAAATTGTAAAATGAGGCATAGGTCAGTAAAAACCAGTAAAATAGAAGTAATAGCTGAACAAATGTTTACAAAGGCCAATAGAAAATACATTTCTCAGTCAAAATGCCAGTTTGTTAAATCTTTCAAATCGGATGGCTACGGCATCAGAACCTCTGATAAAGTGATGTAATTAGGAAAGTAGGTAGTGCAGAGATGCCACTGGCATGAGGGAACAAGCCAGACAAATGCTTAAATCAAGGACAAAATATTGCCAGCTTTGTAATATAGAAGGTTGATTTGCTATACATGAGGTGCTGATCAAGTTTAGTTCATAACAGTGCTACCTGAGGGACTGAGAACATGATACAATTTTGGCATCTTGCAAGAATTCAAAGCACTAAGCTGAAAATCTGCAAGTGGCAATACAGAGGAAAGTGGAATGTATCACCTAGTATGGCTATTTCACTCACTGCCAGTTTAAAAGCAAAACGACCCTTTTGAAAAAAAATATAATGTTCATGGGGTTCTCTTGTTCCAAGTACATCTGATAGGACTGTAAAAATAAGGAATTGTAAGCTACCACTCCTTTTCATGAAAGCTGTCCCATTAGCATGAACTACTACAGAGGGATGCAAACTTTGATACACCCTTTGCCACTTATTAGCTCAAATACCATTGTAATCAACAAAGGCAGAATGTTTCAATTGCTATATTTAAATGTTTTAGTATCTCCACGTTTTAAAACATTTTCAACAGACTACTGTTGTGTATATTTTTTCCAGTTTATAAGAAAATGCAGAATACTTTTTGGTTTCCCCTCTTTACTGCTTATGACACATTTACTTGCACTGTAGTGTTCATAAGCATCTTTTCATGCTATTGTTATTATTTTGTTACAGTTTTCTATTCTTCAATTATACATGCAAGGTTGTAAAGTTTGTCTTTGTGTCTACCACTCATTATAGAAGATCAGAAGAGCAATTATTTGGCATTAATACAGAAAGCTGAGTGTCATTTGCATAGATGTTGTGGCTTAGATTTTGATATTTATTACATTGCTGAGTAATGCATTTTAACAACTAGGAAGACATATCCTAGTCTTCTGATATGGTTTATAATTTTGTATCAATAGTTAAAGGGTAACCAATGAGTACTGGCAATTCCACATGTTAATTACCAGCTGTGCAATGGTATCCTTGCATTGAAAATTTTTCACAAATAATTTTAGAACTCGGTTGCATCACACCACAGTAACTAAGTTTGTGTGTGTGTGTGATATTCAAGATTCTATGCTTTTAAATGAATTATGGATAAAAGGTCCCACAATATTGCAACATAACAATGGTTTGGAAAAACCTAATTACACAAAGTTGAGCAAGAACACAATGTAGGTTTTGTGCAGGCTGTATAATGAAAAAAAAAATTGACATGAAAACTAGATCAAAGGTTTTTGCTTACAAACAACTCTGCCAAGTTTATTTCCATATACAAAGAAAACTTGCTTTACTTCTGTTTTATCATCAGCTAGACAGACCCAGCCAATGTGTACTTTTTTTTCTACTGAAAACGTGGTAAAGGCAAATTACAAAAGCACCACATACATCAAATACTGAAATAATTTCTTTCTTTGTTGCTTTAACCGGCTTTTTTAAAGCAAGGCAGATAATAAAGCATACACCATTTAAAATCATATCTAGTACAAATGAAACATAATAAAGAAAAAATGTAATTAGTTTTTAATGAAACCCTTTTCCTATATTTGCGTGTTTAGTGCCAGTTTATGGGATGCAATTTCCTTACACTTGAAAACCAAGCCGTCTACATTATCTAATTGAGTTTGATGACAATGCCACCTGTTGAAAGCATGAAAAACTCTTCTCTTTTTGTTCCCGAATTCTTTCATCCCATTCACGAACACAGAAAATATGGAAGTTATCTGCTTTACAATATGCTTGAATTCATGTACTGAGATATATGCATTTAGAGGAAATATGGAAGATGGTCTCTAATTTGAATGCAAATGTGGTCATTATGAAAGCTTCTCTTTGTAAAGGCCTGATTCACTGCTTATGCATAATATGTATCATTGTATTTTCTACTCTTTAATCAACCCGCTCTTAATCTTCCGTTACATACTACACATAATAAATAAGGATATTTTTTTCCAAGAAAAATTTGAAAGGGACTATGATACAATATGAAACTGTTGTGTGAGAAGATTGTGATGGTATCAGTTATTTCTGTAGACATAGATCAAATACTAATTCAGGGATAGAAAATAGATTCATCTTCAAGGCTCAGAAAATAGTATGCACATACGTCAGAGAATCATCACTTCCTTTAAAGCTTCCTTACAGAGGTGTTTTACTTTATGCTGGGTTCCCTTTAAAGCTAATCTCAGTGAAAACAGCAAGAACACATTCATTATAGATACAGTTGTGTCCAAAATTATTCAACCCCCACTGAAATTGAGTGTTTTGGCCAGTTTGACATTGCTTTTGATCATTCAGTCATCTTGCTTACATTTACATTAAAGAGGCACTTGTAGGTCAGACAAATATAACATAACAGTTATAATGAAATAACCACAAATGTCTTTTCTGTGCTCACAGCATTATCAGTTTTATTCAACCCCCAAGTGACATTCAATCTTAGTACTTAGTACAGCATCCTTTTACAGTTATAACAGCTTTTAAACGTGAAGCATAGCTTGACACAAGTGTCTTGCAGCGATCTACGGGTATCTTCGCCCATTCTTCATGGGCAAAGGCCTCCAGTTCAGTCACATTCTTAGGCTTGCGCACTGCAACTGCTTTCTTTAAGTCCCACCAGAGGTTCTCAATCGGATTTAAGTCTGGTGACTGCGATGGCCACTCCAAAATGTTCCAGCCTTTCCTCTGCAACCATGCTCTAGTGGACTTGGAGGTATGCTTGGGATCATTGTCCTGTTGAAAGGTCCAACGTCTCCCAAGCCTCAGGTGTGTGACGGACTGCATCACGTTTCCATCCAATATCTCCTGGTACTGAAGAGAATTCATGGTACCTTGCACACGCTGAAGCTTCCCTGTACCTGCAGAAGCAAAACAGCCCCAAAGCATGATTGACCCTCCACCATGCTTCACAGTAGGCAAGGTGTTCTTTTCATCATAGGCCTTGTTCTTCCTCCTCCAAACATAGCGTTGATCCATGGGCCCAAACAGTTCTAATTTTGTTTCATCAGTCCACAGAACACTATCCCACAACTTTTGTGGTTTGTCCACATGGCTTTTGGCATACTGCAGTCGACTCTTCTTATTCTTTGGAGACAGCAAGGGGGTACGCCTGGGAGTTCTGGCACGGAGGCCTTCATTACGCAGTGTGCGTCTTATTGTCTGGGCTGAAACTTCTGTACCCACATCTGACAAATCTTTTCTCAGTTCCTCAGCAGTCACACGGGGACTTCTCTCCACTCTACGCTTCAGGTAGCGCACAGCAGTCGAAGTCAGCATCTTCTTTCTGCCACGACCAGGTAGCGTTTCAACAGTGCCCTTTGCCTTGAATTTGCGAATGATGCTTCCTAAGGTGTCTCTTGGTATGTTTAACATCTTTGCAATCTTCTTATAGCCATTGCCCTTCCTGTGAAGAGAAATCACCTCTTCTCTTGTCTTCCTGGACCATTCTCTTGCCTTCACCATGTTTGTAACCACACCAGTAAATGTCTAGAAGGAGCTGAGTATCACAGTCATTTTAAAGCTGCCTAATTGGTGCTTATTATGCTTGATTGCTGCTCGGTGACATCCACAGGTGTTTTCAATACCTGATGGAAAGCACCTGTATGAACCTCTGTTCTTCAGAGTGGTAGTCTTTAAGGGGTTGAATAATTGTGGCAATGAAGAAACCACATAAGAACCATTTACTACTGTATTACATAAACAATTGATGTCATTTTAGTTGCATTTGGGTAGTTACAACGTCCTTGTAGGATTTGATTCTGAATACAATTCCAAATGTACACTATAGTCCCTAAACCCCTTTACAGCATTGGGGGTTGAATAATTTTGGACACAACTGTAAAAATGATCTTTTTTACATACCTAAAGATTTCCAGTTCTCTTCATCCAGCCCTATGATTTACATAGCCCAGTCAAACAGCAGTGCTAGATTGCTGACCTGACTTTTGTCTACAGAAGTTAAAACCCAAGTACAGCCTGTACAAAGAATGAGAAAATCCAATGGATAGCATGAATTCAAAAAAAGCATATTAAGCTGTGATGCTCATCTCCTCTCCGATGCTGTCCCCTACCGAGTCATCTGCTCACTAATCCAGCTCTGGTCTTCTATTAGATTGGATGATACCCAGCCCACAGGAGAAGGCTGCAGACACATACACTGTATAACAATATTATATATATATATATATATATATATATATATATATATACACACACACACACATACTGTGCATACACATACAGCAAACAATTTTGCACTACTACAAGTTAAGAATAATCTTAAACTCAATTTATCTTCAGCATGACACATATGGGGTTATTTATTAAAACCAGAGCGTGCAAAACAGCTCTGCACAGAAACCAATCAATGCAGGCTTTATTGCTAAAGCTTATTTGAACAAGCTGAAGTTAGAAGCTGATTGGCTACCATGCAAAGCTACACCAGATTCTGAGTGCACCAGTTTTATTAAATCTACCCCATACTATCAAACATTGATTTATCTTATTAAAGTATAAAGGCACCCAATTTCTGATGCCCTCAGCCAGGCCTGTACTTGAGGCACAGCCAGTGATGTATTTAGGTTTTGTGCTGCCCTAGGCAACACAAAAATCGTCTGCCCCCACGGACACCGACCCCCCCCCCCGATATTGTCCAACAACTCCCCTGCCCCCCACCTGGGATAGAGAGAAAGACACTCATCTTCACAGCTCTGGACATTCCCAGAAACAAGAGTCAGGCTCTACATACACCATCAAGCAGCCTGCAGCCTCTCTCGGATCCCACCTGGTTCCCAGGTATCCCTTCTTTCATCCCTTCTTCTGGGAGGAGGTGCTGCCCCCCTAAAAAATGCCGCCCTAGGCAAGTGCCTTGTTTGCCTTGTGGTAAATACGCCCTTGGGCACAGCCCTAATAATTAGAATGTTCTCTTGCTTTTGCTGTTGGTAATACCAGAGGGTAGAGTAATGAATATGACAACTTCTATACCAGCATATATGAGCTGGTTTTTAATTTATGACCTGGCTCTGATGGAAAAAATGAAAGCTTTTAAGTATGTCAATTGTTTGAAGAAACAAAAATACATTTTAACCTCTGTCACACCAAGACAAGGTTATTGAAAATCCACACAAGGTGAATTTTACAATTTTCCTTTATTAATTCAAAGGAAAATTGAGTTGATCTATATCATTTAGGTGTTTTTTCCCCAAAACAGTCAACTACATTTCAGCAAACATGTTTATAACACAGTCTTGATAATAGATACTAACACCTAATTGCTTACCGTGGGTGAGAAACTTTTAAAAAACAATCTGACAATCTCATGATAATTAAGTTTGTAATTTTAATATCCACTAAATCTCTGAATTCAACATCCAGCAAATACACATTTATAGTTATAACACATGGTTGACATGAAGCTTGCTTTGGGTGTGACATAACAGGATCTCTGACAAGGTGTTACACCTTTCCACACTTTTTAACATTATTCTGTGCTCTGCAAGATAGCTCACCAGTCAACATGACTATTTCTTTCTTCACACTGACATTATTTCATAAAGCTTTTTACAGCAATTCTGCTTTAGAAAAAAGGCTGTGGTCAACCTTATTTGAATCTTCAAGATGGACAGAAATAATAGGGATAGTTTTTTTTAAGCAGCTACAGGCCTGTAAATGATCAAGAAGTAAATTTAATAAAAAATGTAACTATTAAAAAATATAATTAGTATTTCATATAGTATTTTAAAACCAATGTGCAAAGTGCTGTAATTCATTGCAAGTAACCTGACCTTTGGTTCAATGAAAAAGGCTATTGGTTATTATGGGTTCTTTTCAGCTGTAAAAATGACAGTTATAATTCACATGGGCACATCCTTCTCTCCTTTTTTTCAACACACTGTTCTTGTTTGAATAACAAATATTTGTTGTCAGCTTATGCAGACCAATTAAATCCAATTTTACCACATGGCACAATTGTTATTAAGTAATACAACTACTTCAGTAGTATATTCATATCTATCTATCTATCTATCTATCTATCTATCTATCTATCTATCTATCTATCTATCTATCTATCTATCATGTATCTATCTATCTATCTATCTATCTATCTATCTATCTATCTATCTTAATCAAAATTCAATTCATTAATAAATAAGTGCATAATAGTAATACATCAAGTTAATAAAGTGTTGTATTAGATTAATAAATCAACAAAGTAGCATGTTGCATCAAAAATACATTGTTCAGAGCTTACAGTGTCCAGTGCATTTAAAATATTTTAAAGTATCTCGTGTTCCTTGTACGTGGCCAATATATTGTATTCATTAGTATTGCACCGTTCCACCAAGAGATTCATAAACCACTCCATGCATCCATGTACCATCACCTCCACCTTCGAAAATGTGCCAGATAATTTTGACCTCATTTTTTTTTTACACAAAAGATAGGTCTAACAGTGCTTTTCACCCTTTGAGGTATATTTGCTCCAAATCCACCAGCTCACTTCCCAAGTCTCATCCCAGGTAAGCTTCATGCCAAACAGGTTTTAAAATAGAAGAAAGGAAAAGACCTCAACCACATAAAACCAGATTGATTGGTATTTCAGTAGTATGTTTTTACTGTTATTCTGTTGTAAAGAGCACTACAATTACAGAATGCTGTGTTGCTCTTTCTTAAGGAGACTTGGTCCTTACAATAAACATGTGGCAAAAAAACAGCTCATGTCTGCTACATTCCCTCTACTCCCTCTATTCTAGTGCTGCCACTTTGTAACTTCTGTAATACTCTTAATCATCTAAACAGGTCAAGGAGTATAGGATAACTTTATTCCCCGCCATGCACTGTGGTTTCTTTCACTGTCACTACAGGACTCAACAAATGCATAAAGGTTGGAGGAAGGAATGCAATTTTAAAAATAAAATGTTTTAGGCCCAGTTGACATGGGCTTACTGATCCATACATCTGTGCAAAGGTCCATCTTCATCCATGTGGGATGTCCAGGTGCAGTCTGTTCAAATTAGTGCATTGGTCTCATACGGATGAACGGTCAGGGATGCACTTGGAGATCTGTGCCAGTCCCTGTAGCAATCTGCCTGTCATTGATTTGTACACCTGTGAATCTTGTGCAGGCGAAGTAGTCGCATAAATGTACATAAGGAGTGTTTTGTATGGGGTCCCCTGGAATTCTTACCAGATCTGAAGGGCAATTTTATGAATATTGAGGGGACCCCACAGTGTCAGCCAGGAATCCCTGACAACTGAATGGGTCAAGCAGAGGTCACTCACGGTTGTTAAAGGGTAAATTCAAATTTTCATACAAAATGAAAATGCAAACTAACTACAAATATCCTGGCCACTCCTTTGGGCTCCACTCCACTAGACTCCATGGGCCTTGATGCCTGTATTGTTGGTGGAGCAGTCCATATATCGATATACACAGCTCCAGAGTGAGTATCTGCCATAATATTGCATTGGCAATCACTCATTGGTTAGTGTGACCATGTTATTGTGCTGATTAATGGGAAGTGCTTCTTTCTTCGGGGGCAACTTATCATAAGAAGAAGCCTCAATGCACTTCTCATTTCACAGCATGTCATGGGGCTGCACTGACAAATGAGTTATTTTCACTGCAAACACTATAACGGATACTCATTCCAGGGCTGTGTATTGCAATTAATGCACCACTACACTGGTAGCTCCGGGCATCAAGGCAGCTGTGTGCAGCTGGACCCAGAGGGGTGGCAGGAGATTGAAACATAGTTCTACTTTTCATTTCATTTCATGTAAATATAAACTTACCCTTTAGGATGTCAACAGCTGTTGGCTTCCTATTAACTGGTCAGAGGGAAAACTGAAAGTTTAGCAACAGTAGTAATACCACCCCCAATTGTTTAAATTCCTGCTGTCTCATGAGGTTAGACTCAGTTGAGTTTGGTCAATTGCCAAACCTCTAAACAAACAAAAGTTGGTCTGGACTGAACCAGCAGCTCATTTATTTTGGACAGTAAAGCTTGGCCACCATCCCAGCCCAGCATGCTGATTGAAAAATGAAGGAACATCACCTTAATGATGAAGTCACTTTCTGTTCTCTACTTTCATGACAGCAAACTCCCAGAGTTAGATGTACACACACCCATATTGGTATAACTAGCTAGTTAGATTTACACACACCCATATTGGTATAACTTGCCTCTTTTTACTGTTATAACTCTTCTTTACTCCATCAGCAACCATTACACTAAAACATCAGGTATTCTGATTTCCTCCCACACTTCAAACACATGCTGATAGGCTGATTGGCTCCTGTCTAAAGTGGCCCTAGTATGTGAATGTGATTTTAGGGACCTTAGATTGTAAGCTCCTTGAGGGCAGGGACTGATGTGATTGTATAATATATATGTAAAGCACTGCGTAAATTGACAGCACTATATAAATACCTATAATAATAATTATTTGCTTCTGAAAGACAAGGTAACCTTGCCTTTCCAGTTTTGGTCAAGTATCATATTGCAGCTGTAGTACATTTCCCACAAACCACAAACTTTTAGTCTCCATATTACATGCCAAAGAAATCTGAAACTGATGCAAACATAAGGACTCTTGACACCATAGTACTGGTGGAGTGGACTGCACTCTATATGTTTGTTCTACTCATTTATATTTGTGTATATTTTTTATTTGAGTGGATTCATTGTATTGATAGGTTGTTTGGAGTGACGTTATGCACATGGATTGTCCTACAGCTCCACATCATATCTGATTACTCATTAGCGGTCAGGTATGTTGGTAAATAGTTTAAAAGATAAATTCACCTTTTAGTAAAAAATAATAAATGCAGATTTTTTGCAGGTAAAAAAATGTGCATTTATTATTTTTGTCTGTAGGAGCCTATAAAGCATTGCACCAGCAATCAGCAGGTCACTGGTGCCATGCAGGTCTCCTTCAGGTCTGTCAGAATATCTGCTTGTGGGTTGTACAAGCAAGCAGATATACTGACAGAAAGAATCAATGAACTGCCATGGTAGTTCATTGAGGACTACAAGCAGGCAGCCGCTAAGGCTGCCGGGACTTGTAGTCTCTCATTAACAGAATGCTGTAAGTGAGTGACGTGGCTGGAGCTCCGCATGGCCAATTTTTTGACAGCTAGCGGGGGTGAGAAGTTCCCCTGCTAGCTGTCAAAGCAGGGATCGGGGGCTGGTCAGATCATAACATGTTACATGTTACACCCTGAATATGGATGTAACATGTTAGGAAAGGTGAACTTATCTTTTAACATTCAACATGTTTATGCCCTCGAAAACAAAATAGCTTTTTAATTTTAGAAACATTATATATACTAAAATGAAAACATTACTTCCATTCCTTATTCTAGCTGGGTGATTCCAATTACCATTTAAATCACTTTTTACATATCTACCAATTAAACACTTTGCACAAACTATCATTACAATGCTCATTTTTGAGATATGCAATAGCATTCTGACTAATAAAAGTCTAATTTCAGCCATTTACAAAATTTTAAATACACCTCCGAAAGAACAAGCCTCCAAAACACTCCCATATGGTTAAATGGAAACAAATTCTTGGATAGGAACTAGCTCAAAAGGACTGGGAGAAAATATGGTGAAATACCAAAGAGTCCTCTGTTGGCATTTCAATCTAACTGTAGGTATCTTGTCTCATGTATATTACATAGTTAGTCTGGCTGAAAAAAGACAAAAGTCCATCCAGTTCAACCATTCAAAAAAAAAAACAAAATAAAATAATAATCCTACACCCACAGTTGACTCAGAGGAAGGCAACCCCCCCCCCCCCCAGCAAAGCATGATGAAATTTGCTTCTGCAGGGGAAAAGATTCCTTCCTGATACCCTGAGAGGCAATCAGATATACCTTGGATCAACTTTACCTGTAAATGTTAGTATCCAGTTATATTCTGTGTATCTAAGAAAGAATCCAGGCCCTTTTTTAAAGCAATCCACTGAGCTGGCCAGAACCAACTCTAGAGGGAGTCTATTCCACATTTTCACAGCTCTCACTGTGAAGAAACCTTTCCTTGTTTGGTGATTACATTTCTTTTCCTTCAGACGTAAACAGTGCTCCCTTGTCCTTTGTGATGACCTCAGGGTGAATAACTCTGCACCGAATTCACTATATGAACCACTGATGTTTTTATATATGTTGATCATATCCCCTCTTAATCTCTTCTTCTCAAGAGAGAATAAATTCAGTTCCTCTAATCTTTCCTTATAGCTGATCTCCTCCATGCCTCTTATCAGTTGTGTTGCCCTTCCCTGTACTTTCTCCAGTTCCCCAATGTTCTTTTTGTGAATTGGTGCCCAAAACTGAACTGCATATTCCAGATGAGGTCTTACTAATGATTTGTACAGGGGTAAAATGATCTCTCTCTCTCTGGAGTCTATAACTAATTTAATACAAGAGAAGATTTTGCTCACTTTAGAAACTGAAGCTTGGCATTGCATGCCATTATTAAGCTTGTGATCTACCAGAACTCTCAGATCCTTCTCCACCATTGATTCCCCCAGTTGTACCCCCCCCCAGTATGTATGATGCATGCGTATTCTTAGCCCCCTTACATTTATCAACATTAAACCTAATTTTCCACATAGTTGCCCAATTAAACAGTGCATTGAGGTCGGCTTGTAAGTTGGGGACATCCTGTAAGGACGCTATTTCACTGCACAGCTTGGTGTCATCTGCAAAGATTGAAAGGTTGGGAAGTGGTTAAAAGTCAGCAGCTACAGTTTTGTATGAATGAAATGGAATACTACATTAACTTAATAATATATTTACAATTGTCTTTTAGACCCAATTGAATTCAGATTTAAAGTGTATCTAGACCCAAAAACAAAAAAGGTTATATATTGTAGCTTGCCATTTCTCAATGTGGAACTTTAGACAGAAAATTAAGTCCTGCTCAGGGGCGGACTGACCATTTGGAAATTCGGGCACTGCCCGAGGGCCCGGGGTCAGTAGGGGGCCCCATGAGATGCCCCTGATACCTTTTTCATAGGCTTTTTCGAGTTTTGGCAAGGACACAGGGGCCCCATGATCCCCTCTTACCCGGGGGCCCCATGAGTTGTCAGTCTGCCCCTGGTCCTGCTATATTGCTTCAGGCTGGCCCCCTTTTGCAGGTATAGCTATGTAAAACATTTAAAATTAGTGCCTATACTGTTTAAATCCAGTAATATACTGTCCCACCCTGCTCTGCATATGCTCAGTTGCTGTCTTTTTTTTTGGCACTGTGCCAAAAATGTAAATGCTGAAATGCTGACAGACGTATGTGGAATGTATGTTCTTTCCTAAAGAAAATTATTTTTATTAAGTTGTTATGGTGTTAAGTTCTGCTTTAAATGTGGTACCTGTATTTCCTTTATTTTCACCTGGTAATCCAGCCTGTAACTGACACTTTTGCTGGACAGCTTGGTCTGTTAAATTAAAAAAATAACAAATATATTTGTCAGATTACTATATGAAAATAAAGGTAAAAAAAAGTGTAAAAAATGAATGCAGCCACCCCTCTGAACTAGCAAATTGAATTGGTCTAAGGATTGGCAAAATGCAAATAAAATGTTGCCCTTATGTTTGGACATGCTTTAAATTCAATCTGACTTCTCCAAAATTATTTTGTGTTAATTAAACACCTTCCTTAATTTGATCATAGTACAGGTGTATTGCCATTATTTTACTACTTATAATGTATCTTTTCTAATTCATTGACTTAAAGATACAGTATGGATTGAAGCACTCCACTGAGTGGTCACAGTTTGTAACAGTAGGTAAAATACATGTACTATCACTGGGCTTAATCTATACCTTACACCATATTGTTTCAGTCGTAAATCTATAAAGTCTGATTAATGTGGGCATGTTTCTCTACCAGCTACTGCTTATATAAGTATCTTCATGTCTTGAAACAAAACACTATCAAGTTAAACCTAGGATAAATTGCTGTGAGTTTGTGACAGTCCTGGTTATCTTACTTTTCTTGGGTATAGCAGAAAACAATGACTCATACTGTATGTTTTTTCTACAAGTTACTCCACAATTATTTATGCTGTGGAGAATTTAACCTTTTCTTAGTTAACAAGTTACACATTTTTTTTAGAATTGTAAGTAACATTTAAATGGGGATTTGGAAATATAAATGAAAAATATGAAAACAGATTATTTTACTTTTCTAACAATATCCGAGAAAATAGGACATTTTGCTAACATGCACATTTATTCAATTTTACCTATTTTGCTTTTTACTATCAAGTGTGATATTGGCCATAGAATTAACATGAACAACATAACAGCCAACATTCTAAAAAAAAAATACAAAAGATATATTAGAATGATGGAAAGATCATACTGCTCAGTCCTGAGAGTGGCTATATTTGACATGCATGAATTATAGTGACCTAAAATTTCTGCTTATGCCTACAATATACTGTATACCAAAATGGTATTGTAAAAGAGAAGGTACATTTATGAGTTGGATTAAATGACTTCTGTTCTGTGAGTAGGCAGTAGTTATAAAAAATGACAAGGACTCACCTAAATGAACAATTGACACCCATCCCCTGTATTTGCTAAGTGTGGTCTATATAGCTATGCATGGCATGCAAGAAAAATTCAAAAGGTTAAAAAATGTAAAGCCAATTTTTTCCACAAAAAATACATATTATTTTAAAGGGGATACATAGACAGATTAGAGAACAAATAGTAAAATTAGTTTCCCCTAAATTTCCAACATAACAAACACAATTATTACAAAATAATATTAAAAAATTAACATTTTAGCTACTGTTACTGTGAAAAAAAAAAACATTTCCTATTCTCTTGGAGTTGCTATTATGCTATATTGGTTTATTTTGTTTTTGCACATTTTTTGCACTAAATATAGAGTGATATGGAATATTGTCATTGAGATAATGCACTATTGTGAGTTTGTTTTTCTTTGAGGCATTTTCCAACCTTAGGGAGCCAGAGGAAAGGCTCAACATCTTTAAAGAATTATCAAGTTGGAGTTTGGACATTGCTTTATTTATTTATAAATTTTGGATTTTAATGACACTAGGTGTTAATTTCACTATATTTGCGGAAAGGACTTTATTTATTTTATTTATTTATTTAATTTTAATTTAACACTATTTGCTTGTATATTTTGGAGATTTTTTCCTTAAAGATTTGTTTGCCACTAAATATAGGGTGGGGATATTACAAGCTGGGGACTCATTCATATTGTTATATAATTATTATGCTATATTGGTGAGTTCTGAAGCAGTCAGTTCTTCCCTTCCCTTTTTTGTGGCTTTGAACTGATATTTGTTTTCTACTTGTTAGATTTGGCAAACCTGCTCTGAGGATGTCAAAACTAGAGTATTGGTCTCTAATCTGAACTGATTGTGGAAATGTATTATACCTGATATTAGTTAAACTTTTTATATAAGAAATCAAAAACTGCAAATTCATTATTCTATATATTCAATATATCACTTGGGAAAAAAAACAGCTTTCAGAAGTATAGTATACAAACCACATAAAAAGGTAGGAATATATGGAATTAAAACCAACAGGCAGCTTTATGCACCATATCATCCACAGGATATAGTTTAAAAAGTAAAAAGACAAACAAAAGTTGGTCCATGTTGTGGAAATGTTGTTAGGTAAGTTAGCGTAAATGATTTTAATTGTTGATAAATAAATAATGGTGGTGAAGCGCTATAAATAAATAACAATAAATAAATGATAAATAAATACTTTAAGGTCCTAAATACATGACACTTCAAGTGATAATGGGGTCAAGTGATTTTATCCCAAATTGGGATAAAATGAGTGACACAATAAAATCACTGAAAGTGACTGGTGCTGTAACTCCCAATACAGGTTAATAAATACATATACATCCAGTGATAATGTGCAACAAAAATGGTCCCATAATCCCAAATGGGGACAAATAAAGTGATAAGATGAATACCAATCAACTGCAATTGGTCAAAAGTGAATAGTGCTGATATTATCAACCAATCGCCAAATGGACACACAGTATTGTAGATTCACATCAGCATTTTTCTCACATGCTATGGGTTTATTGCAAGGCAATGAGTGTAGTAAGATGGCGTCTACCAGAAGTACTTCATCGTGCTCTACGCATTACAGTACGTCACGATCGTCACGTGACTTCCTCAGGATCCTGTATGTGGATGTGGGAAAAATGCTGAAGTGAATCTACAATACTGTGAGTGTCCATTTGGTGATTTTATTTGGTACTCATATAATAAATACAGTTACACTATGGAGGTCTCTTCTGCTTACTTTTCTATGGCCCTGGTATAATGGTATGTACCTATGAGTTGCATTGCGGTGACCACCATTTGAAGGGAGAGCCTAAGCTGAGGTTAAGGGGAGCCATTGGAGCCAGGTTCATGTGATGCTGCATGGTGTGGAGTTGTTTGCTGCATAAAGCATTGAGGCCCTTAGGGGTCGCGGTAAGGAGGTGAGGAGGCAATCTGGCCATTTATGGATATTGATCCACCTGAGTGTCCACAAGCACGAATAGTTCTGGAGTGAAAACTGAAGCACATAATGTGCAATTTTGCACAGAATTTTTGCACATATTTATTTTTGCCCTTTTTGGACTTTATTATTGATAATCATTGATCCTGTGCTATATACTGCTTGATAATATCCCTCCTGATGTCACCCTCACTAGATGCATCAGGTAGAAGGTGTAAATTAAGTCATTTTTTTTTTTAATTTTTCGAATTAATGTGATTTTTTTTTTGTAAAGTTTATAACTGTGCTTTTACATTGAAAGGGCTAAAGAATACAGTAGGTGGGCATTGCATTTTGATGGAAGATCCACTTTGAAATTTAGACTTTGCAGAAGGAAAGTGCAGCTGAGACTTAAAGAGAGCAATAAGATTTATGGAAAATGTCACTGATGTTCTATTTGAGCTGCCCACAGCAGTGAACAGAGCTTAGTAAATACATGAGCAAATACAGACCTTTTCCAGAGAACATTGACATATTTATTTATAGAGTGGTAAACTTACAATTAAATGTAGACAGAAAAATCAACACTACTCTTGAAAAATAACTATGAAATAAAATTTACATAGAAAAACAATGTTATAGTTTAATTCTTACTCTGTGAACATGAACACATTCAGGAGTAAGAGATTTATTTTCTTGACAGATTTATTTATGCATGCTTGACATTTGTCAGGTAACTATAAGAGATCAAGTATGAGATCATTCTGAATATGTGAATACAGTCAGATGATAGATTATTCCTGCTGGATAATATACACACTGTTTGAATAGAAGAGAATCACTGGGGATGTTAAGGAGGACAATGGTAACACAGCATGAACTCATTGTATCTTCTATCCTGACATATCATTCATACATGAACATATGAAATCTTGAGGATTGACAGGCTAATCAAATATACTGTTCTCCAGCTTGGAGCCTGTGACAAGAGAGCAGCCTTCAACATATTGTTATTCTGTGAAGCTATGCACACACATACTGTCTATTGAAACTATCATAAAACTATCTGAAGATGATTAATGTTGAGTACAAACCAGATTTTTCTGACATCAATTTTGATTTGAATGCACAACGCAGATGACAAGTTTGATTTTAAATGAAATAAAACCTCTCTCTGTAAGGAGTTCATTTTTAAGTTATTCAAGTATAATATAGCCATTCCTCTTTACTACATGAGTTTAGGTATGGTGTGAAAACTGAAGATTTTGGGTGTTTTTTTTACAAAAAAGCAGAAACAAACTTCCAGTGATTTGCTTAAATCGTCTAATTGTATAACAAAGATTTAGTGGCTCCATTTTATTTATGTTCAATATCTCAAACTAGGACTGCTCCTGCCTGAAGCAAGGTGAGACTGTTGCTGTAGATTTTTTTGTATGGAAACAAAATACAGTTCTCATTTGTCCTTTGGCTTTATGTTGCTCCTGGTTTTCGTTGGTTCAAAGAATCAGAAGCCATCAACTGTTTTAGGCCAAATGCAGAAACTGCAAGAAAATGCAGAAGTCATAGTTTTCTAGAAGAGTATCCTTATACTGGTGTGTTAGCTTTGTGTTGGTCCTAATATGTTTTCATTTGAAATTAGTGTATGATGCAATAAACCTGCCAACAAACCTAAAATTATCAACCATACACATATCATGTATTGCCAGGCCTCTGAAGTTCCGCTTGTGAT
Source organism: Staurois parvus (assembly GCF_062004578.1). Lineage (NCBI taxonomy): Eukaryota > Metazoa > Chordata > Amphibia > Anura > Ranidae > Staurois > Staurois parvus. Next base: position 74,844 of record NW_028318255.1, on the reverse strand, counting down.
CATCCTTTCTGTATTATTCATAAAGTAAAACCAGCCATAGATGTTGTGATGGGGGAACCGCACCCGTGGAGATATTGTGTTATTCCGGCCCAGATAGTCACTGGCAATAATTGCATGAAAAATCTGACAGGCTGGTTGTACCCAAGTTGCACAACAATCGAATTGGGTACAATCAGCCTGCTCATAGATGATTTGAATCTTGCCTGGTCCTTGCTAAACTGGCTGAAATTTGAATCATCTATGGCTGGCTTAAGAGGTAGGGACATGACATCACTCTCTTGTGCTGTTGTAATGCAATGCTGGACACAATAACTAAAAGCAAGTCATATACACACAATACACAGGTAGTCACACACACAATACACAGGTATATTTAACCAGCATTTACACCATTATTCTAAGCATGTGAGAGACCCACTATCGAATGAACACTTGCCCTGGCACATCATAGCATTCACTTGGCACTCCAAGAAATAATAGAATCCAACTGCAGTATTCTTGCACTGTCAAAGCCTCCACTTTTATCATCACACAACACACAGGAGGATATACCTTATAGTCATCACAATCTGCATAATAACACAGACTAATAATAATGTGAGCATTATAGCATGAAATAGACACATATTTTGACCGCATCATAACATAGAATAAATACATTACCAAAGCTATGGGAAGACGGGAAGAAGCAGATCCCACCAGAACCATAATGCACAGGGGGTCACGGAGAAGCCATAAACGCGACCAATTGATGAGCCCATATAGCCTTGGCAAGAGTCCCAGCATCTGAGCATCCCCTTTCTCATGGGAAGGCTCCTCCATGACCGCGTTCAGGCTCCTAGTTTTAAGCCCTGTTTCTGGCAACTGTCCCGAATTGGATGGATGCCACGCCCACTCCAGGAGGAGCTAGAAGAAAGGTTCCGAGAGGATAACAGAGTCACGCCCAGCCACTACACTGAACAAACAACGTTATCTCGCAATATCACACTTTTGCTTCAAATCAGCTTCTTATCTACCCTAAACTTAAAGATTTCTAACTTCCCAAACAAGTAGACATCTTTAAATGCACAAACAAGTTTTTATTTAATTTAAGCAGCCTAATGTAACATTTCTAGATGTCACAAACATGTTCAATCTCACAAACACTTCTTATCTGCTTTATGCAGTCTAATGTCTTGTGACTCTGTTCCTTTAGCCTAGAGAAATTATATCAATGTCATTTCTCATGCTTCCAGCCTCTGGGCAACGATGCTTTATTGTAAAAATTCCCCAAGAAACAAAGGGTCCAAGGCCAACACATTTCATAGGCTTTACAGTTGTAAACAGTCATGCACAGCTCACGTCATGAATGTGCATGCCAATCTCCCGTACTGCATATAACATTTTCAACAGAGAGATATTACCCAGAGCAGTGAGTAGACACATTCCCTTAAGAAAAGCATGGCTAAGAGACATCTTGCATGAGATTCATTGAGATGGGCTGAGCATCATCTTGGATTTTATGGTCTAAGGGAAAACAGCCAGATAATACAAGCAGTGATTGCTGAGGAATGGGAGCATGGACAGATTCCATACTAAGAACAATGGCTCATTGCTGATACCCTTTATTCATATATATGATATGAACAGATGATTTTAGCAACAAAAATATGCTGTCAACACATTTTTATGCATTTTAACTAAAATTGTTTTAAGAAAAAAAATACATCCATTCATTGAAAACTATGTGTAATCAGTCTCCCAATGACTATAGGGTAAAATAAGATTTGATATTACCTTAACTAAACTTTTAAACTTGAGTCACTCATTATGCCCAAAAAATGTTTTTTCAAACAATGCAGATGGATGAAGACCTGCAAAACCACTGCACAGAGCAGGTAAATATGACATGTTGTTTATTTGTTCATTTGTTACTTTAAAAAACTTGCCTTTAATATCACTTTATTAGTTATTCAGGAGCTGCTTCTAGTTTTGCCCTGTTCACCTGATGCAGCTCTCACCACTCCAAAACCCAATGCCAAATTTTATCTCGGATAGGATCTTTCAGAGATGTGTATGCAACTCATACACATCTTGGCACTGGGAGTCACTCCCACAATCATTGGGGATCAGTGGCATTTTAACCCCCCTCTCATTCAATATGCCAATCCTACTATCGTCTGTGTTTACAAACATTGGTCAGGTTCTTACCAACTCAAGGATGGTTAAATATTTAGGAATTTGGCTGTATCTGGCATATGATCACCAGTCACTGAACAAAACACCCTACAGGCATTATTGACTTGTAGAGAGCACAAGTTCCAGGAGGTTTACTTTATGTCCACTGCACTACATCACATGGACACCCAAACCCATTGTAGATGTTAATTGCCTCAATCTAACCCAGAAGGCTCAGATGCCAAAAAAAGTTTAGCACTCATTATTGCTGTACATGTGTATGTCCCCTTGTTTTAAAGCTGCCTAACCAAAATCTCTGACATGAGACTTTCACAGAGTACCACTTTAACTACATTATTTCTGCAAGCACAGCTGTCCCATTTGCTTATGTCCTATGCCCTCCCACCCCCCCATTAGATAACGTTTAAATTTGAGTCACTCACCATGCCAAAACATTTTTTTTTTCAAACAATGTAGATGGAACACGACCTGTAAAACCACTGTGCAGACCAGGTAAGTATGGCATGTTGTTTTTTTGTTCATTTGTTATTTTAAAAAAATTAATTTGCCTTTAATATCACTTTATTAGTTATTCAGGGGCTGCTTCTAGTTTTGCCCTGTTCACCTGATGCAGCTCTGTATTCTTTCTTACCACTCCAAAACCCAATGCCATATTTTATCTCTGATAGGATCTTTCTTCTTCATTGGTAGACTGGCCCATAGTAATGAAACTCATACACATCTTGGCACTGGGAGTCACTCCCACAACCATTGGGGATCAGTAGCACTTTAACCTCCCTCACCTTCAATATGCCAATCCTAATATCTGATGTGTTTACAAACATTAAGTCTGGTCACAATGGAGGAAGATGATTGGCCACTCTAACTTGCTCTGTACATTGAGGCTGTAATCCGAACTGTCAAATAACAGCTCAGATCACAGCCACTATTGGGCACACTGATCACCTGAACATGTTTTCTGATTTGACTTTTATAAATGAATCTCTTGAAACACATGTCCACCTCCATCATTTTTTTTACAATACAATATTATTGAGGTGGTAAAAGTGCTTATAATGGTAGTTTATAATACGTAAATGCTTTAATGTACATAGTCTGGGTACAGGATCACCTAACTCTCACAAAAGATGTTAAACCCCTGAATTATCAGTTAGCAGGATGAGCACAGCAGCGATAGATTCCAGACAATCCCAGTTTTTCAGAGGCCATGGTGTTGATTTACTAAAAGAATTGAGACTGTTCAGTTAGCAAAATAAATGGTCACTTTGGAAGTTGGAAGTGTATGTTCACTTCAAAGGTGAAGCAGAGATCACTTTGAATATCCAATTATGTGAGAAGGAAGATTTAAAAAAGCTTTTGCTTGTGATTGCATAATTGAGGTAAACAGAACTTCCCCTTATTCACTAAGCTAAATGAACATTTTCCAAAGTGGTTATTTACTTTGCTAAGTGAATAATCACTCTTTTAGTAAATGAACCCTATATATTTCTATATTATAAATTAATATATTGCTTCAGGCAGTTATGCTTTTTTTGTTATTCTGCCGTTAGCTTTACCTTTACTCATTTACAATGTCTCTCATTAGGCAACAGACCATTATAGTTTACAGTTACTGACATAAACATTCTTTACCATCAACATAAAAGCCAGTTCTAACTCAGCAAAGTCAGGCACTGTAAAATGGAATAAAATGGTTACTTACACTGTTTTGCCTGACGTTGTTTGTAGTGGTCTCTAAAGGAGTGTTAAATATTTTCAGAGGTCACTGCATCGTTAAAGAAGGCTGGCACTTTGTATTATGCCTGATCGATGATAAGTTATTTGAATATTGGATTTGTCCTTTATGCCAACCCTTTACTTGTTAAGGACAGACAGGAAAAAATGCCAACACTGCATTTCACAACCTCCTCATAGCACCTTTGACATGCAGGGCTTATGGATATAGCACAAGAATATTTAGATGTATCGGCAGATGCAGCATTTAAACTCATCATTGCCAATCTACCTTTTGTTAAATATGGTTACCATATAGTTGTGAGTAATATTATATTAGTATGTAAATAATGTTAGGCAGTAATTATAAAATCAATAAAGTTATTGGTCCAGTCCTGTTGGTCAGGTTCTTATCAAATCAAGAATGGTTAAATATATGGGACTGGATGTATCTGGCATATGATCACCAGTCACTGAACAAAACACGCTACAGGCATTATTGACTTGTAGCGAGCACAAGTTCCAGGAGTTTTGCTTTATGTCCACTGCACTACATCATATGGACACCCAAACCTGTTGTAGATGTTAATTGCCTTAATCTAACCCAGAAGGCTCAGATGCCAAAAAAGGTTTAGCACTCATTATTGCTGTACATGTGTATGTCCCCTTGTTTTAAAGTTGCCTAACCAAAATCTTTTACATGAGACTTTCACAGAGTACCACTTGAACTACATTATTTCTGCAAGCACAGCTGTCTCATTTGCTTATATCCCATGCCCCCCCCCACCCCCCATTAGATAAATGTGCTGCAGCACTTAATTATATTCACATTTGCACTTACAGCTTTCTGCAAGTTAAACCGATCAAACAGCAATGTGTGCACTGAACAGGCTTTCTATGACTAGTGGAGCAGGTATAGGAGTATCTATTTTCACTTTTGCTTTGGTGAAGTCAGCCTACCTTCTAAAAAACTGTATGGTTTGAGATTAGCAAAGCCAGTCATTAAAACGTACAGTGGTTGTCGGAACTATAGCATCCTGGCCACAAACAAATGAAAGGATATATTCACCTTTGGAAACATGTTGCATGTTCCACCTGTTTTTAGGGTGGAACCTGTAACATGTTTCTGCTCTTGAAGCCGCTCCATGATCCCTGCACTCCCTGTGACAGCAGGTCAGGCATCTTCTCCCCGTACCTGATGCTGCTATTTAAAAAGAGTGCGACCATGCGGGGCTCTGCCAAAATGGCTGCATCATTCATTCACAGAGTTCTGGCAGCCTTTGCAGCTGTAGGCTTACAGCTCTCAATGAACTATCAGGGCACTGTTGAGGACTCTAGTTAGGTCATTGATGCTTTCTGTCAGTGTGTACCTGCGTGTTTGTACGAGGTATGAGCAGGCAGCTTACACTGACAGTCTATAAGAGTCCTGCATTGCAACAGAGATCTGCTGATTGTGGGTGTAATTATCTACAGGCTCCTAATAAAAAAAATAGGAATGCATTTTTTTTAACCGCAAAAAATTTTTTATTTTTTTTTTAAAGGTGATCTTATCCTTTACCGCTTCTAACAAAAATGACAATGTGTCAAGTGCAGCAATGTTCATCTACACTTAAACAAATGCTTGATTGCTTCAGTCTGCCTATGCTGCACAGACATTAAAAAGAAGCATGAAACAAATATTACACATGTATAATGAATAAAAATTATAACAAGGTAGATTTTGTTTAATAGAAAATTCACAAACCAAAACAGTGTCTGTGACTTGCTTCTATTTCTGATTCTGAAACACTTAAGGCTTATCCAAATCTCTGCCTGCCAAAAATATAATGGGATTTACTCCAATAGTTTTGATTCATAGTTTGAAAGGACAGCTGAAACAGATTAAAAAAAAAAGTAAATTAATTCTGATTATCTTTAACAGGTGTTGTTTGGGTATGACAATGAACTACTAAGGAGTGTCTTACATATTTTAATTCTTCTGATACCCAAAAAGTGAGCTTTGTGTCTATTTGATTTACTAGGCATAAAAAGAAAATAGACAACTGATAAAGTAAGAAAGAAATGTTAAGAAGGAAGGCTACAGATTCATTAAAAAAATTGTAATATCAGTTTATACTTCCACAGCACAAGTAGTTATAAAGTGTATTCTTCCACATCATTGTTAGTTGTTTTATATTGGATAAAGTGATGATCTCACAGGTCACTAGTTCAGAGTTATACAGGAGGTCTGGTGCTAGAATTATTGCTCTTACTCTGATGTTTGCAGGGATCTCTGTTTACGCATGTGTGCAGGACCGATGTGTGCATTTACCTTTCCTCAAGCAAGGCATGACAGGAGCTCTTTATTTTTTTTTGTCCCTTGAGATAGCATGGGCAATGATTGGTTCTCTTTAGTGAAACAGATGGAGCCTAACAGACCCCAGATCTCTCCTCTGCCCTTAAAAGCATCTTATCAAACCAAAATCTGTTTGATAAAATGCGTTTACAAGCCAATAGTGGCTTGTTTACATCCTGGCAAAACAGGAAGTGACAAAATACTTTTGTTTTTTTGTACCATAGTGATGATAAGGGAAATTTCAGTCCTCAACCATCTTTATGGTAAAGCAGCAGAAACTCCAGATTCAGACCCAGGCTCCAGGTGAGCCCAGGAAGGGGGCAGAAGGCAAAGGGAGGGGGGACCCCCTACCGTCACCTGTAAAAGTGATCTAGTGGCTAATTAGCCACTAGAATTGCTTTAACATTAAAGCTTGCAGGCAGAAAATAAAGGTAAAGGGATCATGACTGTAGCTGTAGGTATCAACCAGGTATAACCACTTCAACAGGTACGTCTCAGAGGCTGAAGTAGTTAAATAAAGAGGCACACAATGATCTGCACTCTGGTCTATGTCCCCTATCTGCCTTGAGAATCTAAGGTGTACTGCAAGGGCAGCTGGTGCCATTCATTATAGATCCCATGGTGTTTTGGGAAGGAATTTGAGGCGATCTGTCTGGTAATGCACAGCTCGACCTACTTAGAGGTCAAGTAATTCTGGTAAGTGCTCATTTTATGGGGAGAGTGTGGAGAGCAGTGCTGAGCTTTCACACATTGATTAATTTCAAGCAGCGTGACACTGTGTATGTACACTAATTGTCAGGGACTGCGGGTCTCGCAGCGGCGCACAGGTCTGCACATACACAGATTGCCTAGGTGCACTAATGTGCAGGCACTAGGACCTGGGCGTCGGCATCGACAATTGCACCAATGACTGTGCAGGGTGCACTATTTAAACTGGCCAGATGGTGACTAGGTTGCCGCAAGGTCTAGTTCCTGTACCCGTATTCTGAAATGTGTTCCTGTTGCCGATCCTGCTTGTCCTGATTTGTGTTGACCTTCTCCTGCTCTGACCCCCGGCTCGTCCCTGACTACTCTCCTGCCTGTTGTATATTACTATTGGACCTCCCATTGCTGAACCTTGGCTCGTGACCCGGGTGCTCTCTGTCTACTGTTTTGTACCTACCTTCCTCCACCGTTACCGACCTGGCTAGTCTGACTACCCTCATTCCTGACTGTCATCCATCCATCCCGCTCGGGACCTGGACTTGTCAGCCTCTTCACAGCAGGCTCACCCCCCCCGGCACGTACCCTCGGTGGGACCCCTCTACCACAGTTGGGTGCACTCAGGGGCCGCGACCTGGTTTCAGTCTCGCATCAAGTCCATCCCCACCATCAGCGGCTCTGGTGAAAAGGCAGACTGGGACTTAGACTCCGCGTCCTGGGGAATCCCGTTCTGTGGATCACTAGAGATTCCGCCAGGCGGTGCCTGACACTAATGTTGTTACAATCATGGACACATGGTTTTTGCCCTACAAAGAACTTTACTGAGCACAAAAATGATGTACTTTTTGGATTTCTGGATTTGGAGCACTTTGTATTATATTTATGTGAATCACTGTCTGAAGCACCTTAGGTAATATTGTTTACAGAATAATAAATAGAGGGTCTGAGCGCTGTATATTTATTTCTTAAAATAGGGATTTGCCATTCCTATTGAGTCTCAGGAACATGAAGTGAAAGATAATCTCTCCATGGGGGAGACATGAACAATTTTCATTATAAATTGTATAATAGAATAGTGAAAAAGCTCCATAATGCTGTTCTGTATTACATCTCCTTCAAAAATTGTCAGCATGTCATCAATCCCAGCCAAATGATCTACAGGGTTTCATATGGATTCTTTACTTCCAGTTGCAACAGTAAGCACAACTACTTCCTACCCTTTCCACTGTCATTTGTACTCCTTTCTGTAGTTCAATAAACTACAGAGATAATGTCATCACGTTACTCATGCTGCTGCAGGGTGCCACTGAAGGTACACAATATTGCCAAAAGTATTAAGACACCCCTCCAAATCATTGGATTCAAGTGTTCCAATCACCTCCATTGCCACAGGTGTATAAAATCAAGCACCCTTAGGCATGCAGACTGCTTCTACAAACATTTGCGAAAGAATGGGTCACTCTCAGCAGCTCAGTGAATTCAAGCATGGTACCATAATAGTTTGCCACCTGTGCAATAAGTCTATTCCTGAAATTTTCTTGCTACTAAATATTCCACAGTCAACTGTTAGTGGTATTATAACAAATTAGAGGCAACTGGAAACAACAACAACTCAGCCACGAAGTGGTAGGTCACGTAGTGCAGTGGAGACGTGCTCTCTGGAGTGACAAACTGTAATATGTAACTGCTTGACCCTACGAGGTATGAGCAGACAGCTTGCAATGACAGTCTGCAGGAACCTTGCATCTGCTGATCTGACCTAGTAGGAATGGTAAGGGTTAAGCAGGAATGTATAGACAGTTGGTAGTAATTGGGGATTCTGTAATCAGAAAGACTAATGGAATAATTTGTCACCAGGATTGCCTTAACCAAATTGTTTGCTGTCTCTCTGGTGCCAGTGTGGTGATCGGGGTTGATAAATACCGTATTTGCCGGCGTATAAGACGACTGGGCGTATAAGACGACCCCCCTACTTTTCCTGCTAAAATTTAGTGTTTGAGCTATACTCGCCGTATAAGACTATCCCTCTTCCAATGCACACCAGTGGCAGGAATAGTGCCCCATCATTGGTATCAGTGGCAGGAATAGTGCCCCATCATTGGTATCAGTGGCAGGAATAGTGCCCCATCATTGGTATCAGTGGCAGGAATAGTGCCCCATCATTGGTATCAGTGGCAGGAATAGTGCCCCATCATTGGTATCAGTGGCAGGAATAGTGCCCCATCATTGGTATCAGTGGCAGGAATAGTGCCCCATCATTGGCATTAGTGGCAGGAATAGTGCCCCATCATTAGTATCAGTGGGAGGAATAGTGCCCCATCATTGGTGTCAGTGGGAGGAATAGTGCCCCATCATTAGTATCAGTGGGGGGAATAGTGCCCCATCATTGGTATCAGTGGGGGGAATAGTGCCCCATCATTGGTATCAGTGGGGGGAATAGTGCCCCATCATTAGTATCAGTGGGGGGAATAGTGCCCCATCATTGGTGTCAGTGGGAGGAATAGTGTCCCAACATTGGTGTCAGTGGGAGGAATGGTGTCCCATCATTGGTGTCAGTGGGGGGTGGAATAGTGCCCCATCATTGGTGTCAGTGGGGGGGGGGAATAGTGCCCCATCGTTGATGTCAGTGGGGGGAGGAATAGTGCCCCATCGTTGGTGTCAGTGGGGGGGAGGAATAGTGCCCCATCGTTGGTGTCAGTGGGAGGAATAGTGCCCCATCGTTGGTGTCAGTGGGAGGAATAGTACCCCATCATTGGTATCAGTGGGAGGAATAGTGCTCCATCATTGGTATCAGTGACACCAATGATGGGGCACTATTCCTCCCACTGACACTTGCTGACCCTGTTCTCGTATAGTGCTGCTGCAGCCAGCATATGTGGTTGCAGCAGCACCTCTACACTGACCACTTACCTGCTGGTCCTGCACTCGATTTTCGCGGGGCCGCTCGGCTCCACCCCCTCGCCGGTGATTGGCCGCCTGTGTGCCTTTCCTGAGCTACAGTTCTGGCGGCCAATCACTGGTGAGGAGGCGGAGCCGAGCAGCCGCACGAACATCCAGTGGCCGAACTGAAGGCGCAGCCGCGCTTCCTGGACCGGATCGTCGTGGGACCGGAACCAGGTAAGAAACAGCCGCTGCCCACCCCTGTACTTAGTGTCCCTTCCATTGGGGGAAGGGGGGGGGCGGCGGCGGCAACGCGCCGCCCCCCTAAAAAGTGTCAGTATGCCGTATACCGGCGTATAAGACGACCCCCGACTTTTGAGAAGATTTTCAAGGGGTAAAAAGTCGTCTTATACGCTGGCAAATACGGTAACTGATCCAGCTGTCTTGGTCCATATTGGGACCACTGCCAGAATACATAAAAAATGGAGGATCCTTAAGAATCAAATTAAAGAGCTAGGCTGCAAGTTCAAGGGAAGGACCTCCAAGGAAATAGCCTCTGGAATGTTGTCTGTGCCATGCTCAACACAGAGAGGGCATGGTTAGCTTAGTTTACATGAGACTGAAACCGGAAATGACACAATTCTCATAGCTTCTGGTATATGATGCCACACAGTGGGAGGAACAAGATCAGTGTCCCAGGAATTGGATGCTGCCAGTGACATCCTTACTGGGATCCCTGATCCTTGGGCTTGGAAAAGACGGTATCGGGAGGGGGGACCTCCTTCTGGTGCCTGTAAAAGAGATCTAGTGGCTATAGAGCTGCTCAGATCACTTTTACATAAAACAGAATCGCCAGGTGAAATAAAAAATACCATAATCATGGTTTTTGCCTCAACCATGATCCCGTATAACCACTTTAACCTTGGGCCATTTATAAATGGTGTAAGGATGGGAAGTGGCTAAAGTGTATGTTCACCAATGCCAGAAGTCTGACAGGTAACATAGCAGTGTCTGAAGATTTGGTTCATGAAGAGAACTGTGATTTAATTGGCATTGCTTAATCTTGGCTTCATTCTTCACATAATTGTGCCATTAGTCTTCCTGGCTATGCCCTCTTTCAGAGAGACAAGGTAACACAAAAAGGTGATGGTATCTACCTCTATGTGAGAAGTGATCTCAAAGAGGACCTTTCTATTCGCCCGCTAAATGCCCCACAATGGACTGCGCTCTCACAATGCACTGTGAGAGCCACGATTGGCCAAAGTCATGGTGACTTTGGCCAATCATGGCTCATGGCTAAGACGAAGGCCCACACTATATAAGGCTGTTCACATAGCAGCCTTGTGTAGTGTGTTGCTGGAGTTTAGTGGAGTTAGTGGTGTATTAGGAGTGAAGTGTAATGTAGTGTTGTGAAGAGTAGCATAGTGGTGTCAGTGAAGTGTCAGTGTGTTGTACAGCACTTCTGCGTCACTTCTGTTCCCATGTTTTTTCTTTGTTAAATTTTTTTTTAGACTTTTGCAACATCATGTTCTGTTGCTGCATCATTAGTGTTCCCCTTCTGTGTTGCAGTGGTTTCCTTTTTTTTTTGCTTTCTTAATTTTTTTAAATATAATTTTATTTATTTATTGCCGCAGCAGCAAAAATATTTAGGGCATACTTTCTGTTCTCCTGTCTGTGTCACAGGCGTTCCTACTTCTGATTCAGCAGTGGTTGTTTTTTTTTGGCTTTCAGAATTTTTTTTTAATTATTTACTTCCAGCAGCAGCAGAAAAAGTCTCCATAATTGCTGTTCCGCCTTCTGAGTTGTGGGTGTTCTTCCTTCTGCATCACCAGCTTTTGTTTTTGCTTTAAATTTTTTACATTTATTTTATTTTAATTTTTTTTGCAGCAGCAGCAGTAAAAAAAATTCTCCATAATTGCTGTACCCCTATTTTCTTTAAAAAAACAAACAAACTATAAAACGGTTTATAGTGTACCAAGCACAAAAGTATTGCACCCAAGCACCAAATTCCCATCCCATACTCTAAAATAAAAAGTTATAAAAATCCCCCCCAAAAATCCCCATCATGTCTAAAAGGCCAACAAGGAGAGGCAGACTCTCACAGACAGTTAAAAGAGGGCAAGCAGCCTCTGTGTCCACAGTGAAAAGTGGTGCTCGTGGACATGGTGTATCCTCTGCAGGCAGGGCACGCTTGTCCTTTTTTTCCAGTGCTGGCCATGTTATTGAGCCACAACATGCAGGAGAAGGTGGTGGAGTGGATATCTAAGCCATCTTCATCCTCTGTCACCCAGGCTCATACTAGTTTGCCTTCCACCCCAGCTGCCAAAGCTGCCTATTCCACAGGCTCCTTGTCCACAGCTACTCCTTCCATAGCACCACCATCATGCACGTTGGAGTTAGCTGAATTATTGCAACATAGTGTCAATCTCATGCTACTGGAGGATGCGCAGTTTGAATGCTCCGCAGTTTGAATGCCAATGATGGACAAGAAATTGGCTGTCGTGGTCTCCCAGCCACAGCACACTGCCAAGTTGGCTCCAGTGACTAGGAGGGAGGGGATGATGAGGTCACTGACTGTACTTGGGTGCCTGAGAGAACAGAGGAGGAAAGGGGGAGGAGGCACAACTCCAATGAGGCAGGCGTAAGGACTGCCACCCTATTGAATCACAGGACAGAGTTCCACAGGTGCAGGGTGCTTCTGACTCCCCGCTGACTTCCAAACGTCATTGGTGTGGGCTTTTTTCAACACGTGCAGTAGACCACAGTGTTGCTGTTTGCAGTCTCTGTCTGAAGCAGATCAAACGGGCCAAAACACCAGCCACTTGGGCACCACATGCTTGACAAGACATATGATGACCTGCCGTGCAGCCTGTTGGCAACAGCACCTGAAAGACCCCCATCATAAAAATGTGAAGACTTCTTCTTGCTCCTCATCTGAGATCTCTACACCTACTATACCTCAAGTCTTCTCAACATCCTTCATTGATAGAAATGATTGTATAGCAATGGGTGCCACAGGTTCTTGCACCCAATCTGCTAGAAGTTGATCTCACCAGGCAAATTTTGCTACCACAGTTGCTGAACCTTAAAAAAAAAAATTACTGTCTCACCCATCCACATGCTCAGCGTCTAAATGCTAGCTTGACCAAATTGCTAACGTTACGACTGCTGCATTTCCATTTTGTGGACTCCTTGCGGAATGTGCTGTACCACAGCGGCAGGTTCCAAAAAGAAATGTATTTTAATGTAAGGCTATTCAAGCTCTGTACCATCATGTGGAAAGCAATGTGTTGGCCCAGCAGGCATGGTCAAGGATGTTATATCTCCACAGTGCACTGGGTAACTCTGCTGGCAGCTGGGAAGGATGAAGAACAGGGTTCAGTGCTGGATCTTGTTCCGCTACCATTACTCCAAAAATCTGGTGGTGGTTTAGCCACATCTGTGTGCTCCACCCCCTCCTCTTCCTCTATGGCCTCTTCTGCTGAATTGACCTCAGAAACAGCAGTTCTCCCTAAGAGTTCAATGGGCTACTCAAGTAGTCAGGCTACAAGATGCTATGTGGTGTTTCAGCTGCTCTGTCTAGGGGACAGGAGCCACACCGGAGCAGAGATTCTGTCAGCTCTGCAGGGGCAGACTCAAAGGTGGTTGACATCATGGCAGCTTAAGCCAGGAATGGTTGTATGTGACAATGGCACAAAATTTCTCTCCGCCTTCTGACAGGGACACTTGACACATGTTCCATGCTTGGCACACGTCTTGAATTTTGTGGTGCAGCATTTCTTGAACAGGTACCCAGGCTTACAAGATCTTCTGAGGCAGGTCAGAAAAGTCTGTTGCAATTTCAGCCTGTAATACACGGCCAGTGTTCAACTGGTTGACATTCAAAGGGAATTCATCCTGCCCACCAACTGCCTCATTTGTGACATGCCCACCCACTGGAACTCAACATTGGCAATTCTGCAGTGGCTTCACACACAGCAGAGGGCCATCAATGAGTACCAGTGTGAGTATGGCACAAAGACAGGCTCGGGGGAGCTTGGCTTCTTTTCACAATGTCAGTGGCTGCTGATAAAGGATGCATGTACTGTCCTGTCACCATTTGAGGAGGTCATAAGGATGGTGAGTTGTGACAATGCATGCAAACTCAAGGAGTAGTAAGTGGCCTCCTCAAACTTACACTGCATAGGCTTACTAATTCTGCAAGGCCTGCGAAAGGACCCGAGGATTCATAGTATCAAGGAGAGGGATTGTTACTGATTGGCAACAATTCTTGATCCACGTTACAAGGGTAAAGTTGCGGAACCCATCCTGCCTTCGCAGAGGGAGCAGAGGATGAAACATCTTGAGGATGCCTTGAAGAAAAATGTGTGTACCACCTTTCCAGACACTGGGAGGTTACCATTTCCTGGACAAGGTTAGGAGGAACCCCACAGTAAAAATGTTTTTTTTTTTAAAGTGCGTGAGGTTCCCCCTAAAAGCCATACTAGGCTCTTAAGGCCTGGTAGGATGTTTAAGGGGAACCCCTACCTCACAAAAATGGGGGGAAGCATGGGATCCCCCCTAAATCCCTGCCAGACCCTTGATCCAAGCACAGGCTTGGCAGGGCAGGAAAGAGGGGGACAACTTCCCTCCCTTTGGCTTACCAAGCCACTAGACCTCGGCAAGGGGACTATGTCCCCATGCTGATGGGATCAAGGGCCTCTTCCCCACAACCCTGGTCTGGTGGTTGTGGAGGTCTTTGGTCAGGGGGCTCATTAGCATTAAATCTAAATTACATTTACATAAGGGGGCACCCTGATGCTGCCCCCACCTTGTAGATTAATAAGGGGTACTTGTATCCCTACCCATTCACTAAAGGGTTAAATTTGAAAAAAATAAAGACTCCAGTCTTTTGAAAAATTCCTTTAATTGAACAAAAAGCAAAAAAACTGTTTTTGACAAGTCCTTTAATTAAAAAAAAAAGCCACTTTCAGGTCATAACAGAACACAAGTAGGCACAGTTTATGAGAGAAGGCCCTTCATCAAAAATGTAGCCCCCAAGCTGAGGGCATATGGCCTGGTATGTTTCAGGTAATAGGGGAGCATGCTTGGATAAGGCTTTGGCATGTTTTTTTGGAGGGCAGTCATGCTTTTTTTTATTTTTGTGCGGAGTTCCCCCTTAAAATATATAGATGACCTTGCTCCTTTGCATACATGGCTGAGGATTCTTGACCATGTAAGTAAAAAGGATAGGTGACATCACTGGTTGTTAAAGACTTGGTGGTGCCTGCACCTGCCGGCATCCTTAACAACCATTAACAGCAAGAAGCTGTCATGCATACCATAGGTAGTAATATCACTATTTTACATAACAGTTGGCTCCCACTGAATGAATAAATGTCAGTTAGTTTAAGCTCATCCTATTGTCCAGCATCCACATAAACAGACGTGGGCAGACTCAGGGCTAAGTAGCAGCGAGTGTCCCTTCCAATTTCTAAGCACTCAAACAAGTGTTACAAATTCAGCCTAAAAGGCTAGCAGCAGTATTGCATGTAAACGTTCAACAAATGCCAACCAATGTTAGCAACAAATTTGGCAAATACATGGTTTTAAATAGAGATGAGCGAATTATTCAAAAATTCGATTCGGCCGATTCGCCGAATTTGCGGGAGAAATTAGATTCGATGCGAATTTATTCGCTGCGAATTTAACTTATTAAAAGGGTTTCTAGGCTTCAGAGAGCCTTTATATTAGTGCAGAACACTGTACCTTTAATTTAAATGCCCTTGGAGTCTGCTGGGGAAGAGAAATAATACTGTCAGTCAGTATGACATGCAGATGAGTGCCGTCGATCTTAGAATCACCACACACTTCACTCATTTGGGCAGTCACGGGGCACGACGAAGAAGAAGAAGAAGAAGAAGAATGAAAAGAAGAATGAAAAGAAGAAGAAGAAGAATAAAAAGAAGAAGAAGAAGAATGAAAAGAAGAATGAAAAGAAGAAGAAAAAGAATGAAATGAAGAAGAAGAAGAATGAAAAGAAGAAGAAGAAGAATGAAAAGAAGAATGAAAAGAAGAAGAATGAA
The DNA here is from genome assembly GCF_062004578.1 of Staurois parvus. Classification (NCBI taxonomy): domain Eukaryota; kingdom Metazoa; phylum Chordata; class Amphibia; order Anura; family Ranidae; genus Staurois; species Staurois parvus. Next base: position 58,971 of record NW_028318255.1, on the reverse strand, counting down.
AAGAAGAAGAAGAATGAAAAGAAGAAGAAGAAGAAGAATGAAAAGAAGAAGAAGAAGAATGAAAAGAAGAAGAAGAAGAATGAAAAGAAGAATGAAAAGAAGAAGAAGAAGAATGAAAAGAAGAGAAGAAGAATGAAAAGAAGAATGAAAAGAAGAAGAAGAATGAAAAGAAGAAGAAGAAGAATGAAAAGAAGAATGAAAAGAAGAAGAAGAAGAATGAAAAGAAGAAGAAGAAGAATGAAAAGAAGAATGAGAAGAAGAATGAAAAGAAGAATGAAAAGAAGAATGAGAAGAATGAAAAGAAGAATGAAAAGAAGAAGAAGAAGAATGAAAAGAAGAATGAGAAGAAGAATGAAAAGAAGAATGAAAAGAAGAATGAGAAGAATGAAAAGAAGAATGAAAAGAAGAAGAAGAAGAATGAAAAGAAGAAGAAGAATGAAAAGAAGAATGAAAAGAAGAAGAATGAAAAGAAGAAGAAGAAGAAGAATGAAAAGAAGAAGAAGAATGAAAAGAAGAATGAAAAGAAGAATGAAAAGAAGAAGAAGAAGAATGAAAAGAAGAAGAAGAAGAATGAAAAGAAGAATGAAAAGAAGAAGAAGAAGAATGAAAAGAAGAAGAAGAAGAAGAATGAAAAGAAGAATGAAAAGAAGAAGAAGAAGAATGAAAAGAAGAATGAGAAGAAGAATGAAAAGAAGAATGAAAAGAAGAATGAGAAGAATGAAAAGAAGAATGAAAAGAAGAAGAAGAAGAATGAAAAGAAGAGGAAGAAGAATGAAAAGAAGAAGAAGAAGAAGAATGAAAAGAAGAAGAAGAAGAAGAATGAAAAGAAGAAGAAGAAGAATGAAAAGAAGAAGAATGAAAAGAAGAAGAAGAAGAAGAATGAAAAGAAGAAGAAGAATGAAAAGAAGAAGAAGAATGAAAAGAAGAAGAATTCCAGTACAGCAAAAAGTGTATCTGCAGAGAGCTCCGCTATTTCTGACAGTTCTCTGACAGTTCCTTCACATTTACAGCGGTTGAAACATTGTATCTATTTATTTCCAAATAAAAACATCTGTATCCTAAATGGAAACAAATAGATACAATGTTTCAACCGCTGTAAATGAACTGTCAGAACTGTCAGAGAACTGTCAGAAATAGCGGAGCTCTCTGCAGTGACACTTTTTGCCGGCTGATCGGGGAAAATTCGATTCGTGCACCCGAAGTTTGCTAAAATTTGGATTCAGTGCGAATCGAATTTTTCCTAATATTCGAAACGAATTCCACTTCGCCAAGTTTGATTCGCTCATCTCTAGTTTTAAAGTTGGTGATTGATGTCTAAAGCCTCTACAAATTCTGTATTTGATATTGTTATTATTTTTTTTTTTTAGAATGAGATTTAATAAAGCTAAATAGATTTATAGGTAGCATAATAAAATGATGATGGTGATGATGATGATGATAAATTGTGTGAAAAGGAGGAAGAATCTAAACCAGAAGAATAAGAAAATATGGCTGCAATCATTACTTTGGCAAGCAGGGTATTGTAGGATGCCCTTTAAAGTTATTTAAAAAAAGGTCTAAACACATAGAGCTAGAACTACAAATCCACACAAGATAGGAACAATGTTTGAAAAAAATCCCTGTCTGTATTTAAAATAACTAAAAACAGTTATGATTATGCCAAAGGTCATTTGTTCCATTCGTGTAAAAGCTTAATGCAAAACAGAAGGGTGTCAGTGCATATAATAAAGTGGCTGTAGAAAGCACTCAACTTTGAGAAGCACATCACCAACTTTGCTGTGTGTATTATACAGTGGCTTCATTTAGCAAGATGTATTACATTTCCAATCCAACATAGCATTGTCTTTCTATATTGTTTTGCTACACCCTGGGAAGAATGAAGCAGGGTATAAACTGCCAGTGTAAATATCTGCTGTCAACCTACACACACAGAAAGGTATAATACTGGACAGCATCTTTGATTAGAAAGAGCAAAGTCTTCCATAACTATATAGTGTACATTAGCTATCAACCCAGAATGTTGTGTGATATCCCATTGACACATACAGGAGAGCTGAGAATTAAGTGATAAGGCTTTATGTTCTTTTCTTTGTTGGCAATACAGTTGTTGCAGTATCACACCTAACTCTGACAGTAGAAAGGACTGATTTCAAGGTACAAAAAAAAACAAGTTTTGATGTTAAGAGCTTAACTATTATATTACTCTAGAATATTATTCAAAGCTGGCAATGCGTTTGTTTGCATAGAACTGAGCAACTGGGCTTCAAGCTATCTCTTCTTCCACTATTCAGTACACATTGATCAGTCTTCTCATTGCAGTATATGTGTTAGTACCATGCAGTACCTTCAGTGGCATATTTAGGTTTTGTGCTGTCCTAGGAAACACAAAAATTGGATGCCCCCCTCCTCAGCAGAGAGAGCCTGACAGTGGCCAACAACACCCCTGTCCCACCCCCCCCCACCCAAGAGAGCCTTCTACTAACACCAACCCCCCCCCCCCCCGGCAACAGAGAGAAAGTCACTCACTTTCACAGCTTTAGCCATGCCCAGAAACAGTTGGGCTCTGCATACACCATTAAGCAGCCCACAGCCTTTCTCGGATCCCACCTGGTGCCCAGGCCACATTTATCCCTTCTTCTAGGGGGGCAGTGCTGCCCCCCTAAGAAATGCTGCCCTAGGCAAATGCCTTGTTTGCCTTGTGGTAAATTCACCCCTGAGTACCCCTTTCATCGCCATTTCATCAATGAACAAAAAGTGGATGAGATCTTTCCAGTCTCTAGCGACATCCACGCTTGTCTCTGTCACTGAAACAGAGCTTACACCAATGATATTCATAATTGCCCCCCCAATAAGATTGTTGCTGTAGGAAATTAGTATTTATGAGACATTAAAGTTAGGTAAGTCAGGTGGTGTTCATTTCAGTTCCTGGGCTAATTTGCCTGAAGGTATGTAAAACCTTTTGTTGTAAAACAGAACATAGCCAGTCTTGCATGTGGGAACTTTATTGCTACCCATCTGTACAGATTGGTTATTTATCATTCCTTCCCCTCTTGATGCTGATTCTGGGATGTATCAAAGACTAACTTTCCTGAACCAGAATTTGACGTTTACCATAGATTGTTGATCTGTATGGAAAATCCATATTCCCTTGTTTGCATCATTTCTAATAAGGAAGTATTTCTTTTTGGGTTGAGCTGAGCTGACTGTGCACTTAAGAACCAGAACCTGAGCTCTGAGGTCATTTATCTTGTAAAACAGCTTCTTATTAGTGCTATATTAGGAAGCATAATGCCTGCTTTGCAGTAATCAACTGCATAAGTGTTCTACTATCATTCACAGATTAACACATAAATTCACCTTTCGAAACATGTTACATGTGACACCCATATTCAAGGTAACATGTTATGATCTGACCACCCCCTGCTCACTCCCCACAATCTCCACTTTGACAGCTAGCAGGGGATTTTCTCCTCCCGCGCTAGCTGTAAAGTTTTAATTAAACGTGGCTGTGCGAGGCTCCGCACGCCTGGCTGAATCACTCATTCACAGCATTCTGTGAATGAAAGACTACAAGTCCCAGCAGCCTTAGCGGCTGTCAGCTTGTAGTCCTCAATTAACTACTATGACGCTGTGGAGCCTCTTGTAAAGTAATGCATGCTTATTAAGGCAGAACCCTATAAGGAAATATATCATTTCTTCAAAAGATAATAACAATACAGAGGTTTTCCAATACTACCCCACAATCCACTGCAAAGTCTACTAATCAATTTAATCACAATCTCTGTTGGAACACACTGTAATTTCCTTAACAAATCACAAATATTTACTTTACCCTGTAAATGGACCCTTAATGGGCCATTAAAGTGATGTTAAAGGCTCAAGGTTTTTTACCTTCATACATTCTAAAACCTCCTGCATGCAGCAGTCCTCCCTAATACTTAGGCCCCATCGTGATCCAGCGATGTGAACGAGAACCTCAGCTGTCCTGGGTTTCTACCTCCTTATTGGCTGAGACAGCAGCAGGAGCCATTGGCTTCCACTGCTGTCAATGACAGCCAGTGAGCCAATAAGGAAACAGAGGGGGTGGGGCTGTGTGTGAATGGACACATGGAGCAGCGGCTCGGGAGCATGCCTGCTCAGGTAAGCTGCTTGCTATGGGGGCATCCAACAGGAAGGAGGAGCCAGGAGTGCTAGCAGGGGACCAAAGAAGAGAAGGATTCAGGCTTCTCTGTGCAAAACTCCTGTACAGAGCAGGTAAGTATAACATGTTTGTTTGTTTTTTTAACTGAACCTTTAGTATGGCTTTAAGTCTTTACATCCCTAAAAAACTTACAATTTCACATCCCTACAATGTTCAATAAGATTCACAAACAGAGTAGCTTTGGAGATGGGCTGTCTAATCAGACAGAAAATATGTTAGGTTTGGGGAGAAACCAAAGCAACCTCTATAGCCCCACACATATATAGAAAGGACATGCTATAGAAATTCTGTTGTTAATGAAAAATTAAAACAAGAAAAAAAAAACACTAACCATACACTATGTTTTTTTATTTTCATTATTAGCATTTCACATAATTTCATACGGTACTTTTTAAATTTACATTTTGTGGTTTTGTGGCCTTCTGAAATGGAAATCCAATTTGTTTTAACTCTTCAGCTTTACTACTACGCAAGTCAGCATTTTTTTAGTGCATTATTATTTATCCAAGAAGCAATACATTTTTTTCAAATAATTTTAAATAAAATGAGTTTATCTAGAGTTCAGACACACCAATGAAATTGCTGTGAAAATAATTTGTTTGCTGCATTCTAATTTATTTTAAATGATGTGCCTCTCAGTAAAGGACATAACAATTGATATAGAAAACTCGCTGTAGTGACTCATTTTCAGTTTGCAATCGCTGCTGTGTCAATCAAATAATATCTTTGAATTGTTATTACAATAAATATGACTTATTGGTACAGTCAATAGTCTAGTTTCTTTGCCTGGCTGCTATAAATTACACAGTGCTCATTGCACAGGAGCCATGATTTCAGGAAGCACCAATGATCCAGAAAGACAAAACAGTGAAACATGGTTGTATGCTACTAATAATGTATGTTTACCTTGATAATGATTGTTACCAATATTGGTTGGCCTCCCCTCTGATGATGTGCTCTGCACGAAAGGCATTAGGAGGAGCCAACAGAGCGTGACGTCACAGCCGCCCGGAGCCACGAGGAGGCCTGGCGGCCACCTTAATTAAGGGTTAGTATCACTCTGTATACCATTTGTGACATTTGTAGTGTATACTACCCTGTTTTACCTATTTTGCACAAATAATCTTTGGAATACTACACTATGGGCATTTGTCCTTTGGTTCCCTTTGGAGCCTATTAAATTTCAGGACACCCCATACGATCCACCAACACCAGAGGGAGGGAGCCCTGTATCCAGGCTGTGTACCTGTCCAACCTTAAGTGGACCTCTGGACCTAGCAGTTTAACCACACATCACCAAGATTTGATGATCTATCCTGGAAGCTCACCCATTCTGCCTGCCTTAGTGATCTCGGTGGATATTGATTACATGCGCTATATTCATGCGCGTCTGGTGAGTGTGCATTTCTATTATTTGTTCCTTCCTCGAATCTTGGTATCTCTGCTTTAACAAGTGGATCTTATTTTATGAACGGTTCATCTATACTTTTATCTTTTGTGTGGACAATTTATGACATATTGAGAACATTTAGCACTGCACTTTATTATACTGGTTGCTCTATAAGGTTTGCTGTGATTACCTTTAGTGCATTGGCTGCTGACATGAGAGTGCTCACTTTGATTTCTTTTTACTGATAGTTACCAATATACTTGTTAAAACTGAACTCCAGGAAAACAGTTGGACACAAATATGAAATACATACATGAGAGTTATGTATATCACCTGCCAAACTTGTATTTCTGTCCATCTAGTCCTGAGCTGTATGCAGCACGGCCACAGGGTACAGCCCTGCCTGGCAGGAGTAGACTAGTGTTGTTTCTCCCTCTCCAATCTAAATTCTGCTGAATAGACAATGCAAGAGGTAATACCAAGTTGAGTTCAGCTACTTACATTGCTTGCACTGATACATGCATTCAATGATGTCTTAATAATTACAAAGTCATACTGACCACTTGCCCTCCAGAGGATTCCCCCCCCCCTTTTTTTTTGCGATATGGTGCTGCGTTACTTTAATTTAAAATTGCAATGTTATGCAACGCTGCACCCAAAAATTTATGTCCTTTTTTCCACACAAATACATCTTTCTTTTGGTGGTATTTGATCGCATGTGCGGTTTTAATTTTTTGTTCTATATATACTGAAATATATATATATATATATATATATATATATTGGTATGTATACTGGAATTGTTTGCTTGTGGGACTGTGAGGAGCACTCTGACACGGATGGCAATTGACATCCCCAGTGACACCAAGCAGTCTGCAGGAGCTGACAGGGGAGAGAACTGTATTGTTTACATACAGTTCTCTCCCCTGTCAGTAATACTCAGCAATCACAGGGTGCCAGCGATTAATCACCGGCCGGGACCCGGTGATTAACAGCAGAGATCGCGAATGACGGTGTGGGTAGAGCACGCACTCCCCCTACACGGAACTGCAAAATCACGTATATATACATGATTTTGCTCACCTGTGCCACCCTGTAGCAGTATTTCTGCTACAGGGCAGATGGGAAGCGGTTAGTTTGTGTCTTTTATATCTGCCTTTGAGTTCAGCTTTAAATACAATGTATCCATTTCATAACTTCAGTTACATATTGTACTTTTGTATTGTACGTATTGCACTGTCAAAGGTAATGTTGATACCATTACAAAATAGACATCTTTAACTGCACACACTGATGTCTTGTCTATTTTTCTATTGTTCTATTTTTCTGGATCATTACAGTTGGTGCTCTGAATTAGTCATGTGCATAAAGATGTATAAATGTCTTTATAGTGGATCAAACATTTGTAAGGCAAGATCATCGAGTTGTATAGTTGACAGCATCACTGTACAAATCAATTTTATATTTTCAATCAATGTTGCTAATTAACACTATAAACATATCCATGGTTTTGACTGTAATTGGAATTTTCAACACCTTTTTTTATGGGAGCTGAATGGGATTAAGAATAGGTAGCAGCATTTATAAACTTTTCTTCACTTTACCCTAAGATCTCTTGTGATTCAATTCAAGGTAAAAAACAAAAATCATGGCTACAAATAAAAGTCTCCCAGTATGGGTGTTTACAAGGATAATTTAAAAAAAAGGTAAAACATTTTCTGTTGTGTTATAACTCACCTAGAATTTGTACAAATTCCAATATTATAGTGCATAGATTGCTTAGCCCCTGGGGGGTAAAGAAGCTTTTTTGCAAATTCTTTTTTTTTAGTAGTTATTGTGCTGTGGGCATATAGCATGTAAGGAGCTGACTGCATGAAAAAAAGTGTGTTTTGTTTTTCTTTCTTTTTGGCCAGCAGTATTAAAAGCTTAAGATATTATTCTTTATGCTTCTCTTTGGTGTAAGGAGCTACATCAACCGCAGCAACAGGGGCTAAATTTTACAACAGAAGCAGCAGAGGAGGCTAATACATTAAAATGAAAAAAAAAAATTCAATATTTTGTATTTCAAATGTATACTTTTAAATCTAATCTTTTGAAAAGTTTGAGGAAGAGCAGGGCCACTTTCTGTTGTTGATGCAAATAACCATGAAGATCTTCTGTTGCAATACAGTTTTGTGAGTGTGACAAGCCTGCCTGGACTGTTTATACTATGAAAAGATTAATTTTGTTTCCTGGCACATGGTATAATGGTCAGTATACCCATGATATGTTGATAACAGCTCATTTGGTCCCCTGCACATGAACCATAACCAAAATACCAGGGGCGGACTGACCATTTGGAAACTCGGGCACTGCCCGAGGGCCCGGGGTCAGTAGGGGCCCCCATGAGATGCTCCTGGTATTATTTATTTATTTATCGAGTTTATATAGCGCCAAAGGGTTTGCTCAGCGCTGTACAATAGAGGGGGGACAATACATGAAACAGAACAGTAACATCAAACAGTACACAAGGGGTAAGAGGGCCCTACTCTTTCGAGCTTACAATCTAGGAGGGAGGGGGTAGAGGCACAGGAGGAAATGGCTGTGGGGGATGGAGTGGTAGGAGGAGGGAAGGGCAGCGGCTGTTAGGTGAGGGTGGGGTAGGCTTCCCTGAAGAGGTGGGTTTTCAGGGAGCGCCTGAAGGTGAGGAGGGAAGGTGACAGTCTGATGGATTGGGGTAGTGAGTTCCAGAGGATGGGGGAGGACCTGGAGAAGTCTTGCAGTCGTGCGTGGGAGGAGGAGACCAGGGAGCAAGATAGAAGGAGGTCCTGTGAAGAACGAAGGGTATGGGTAGGGTGGTACCTGGGAATCAGGTCGGTGAGGTAGTTAGGGGCAGTGTTGTGAATGGCCTTATAGGTCAGGGTGAGCAATTTGAATTTAATGCGTTGGGCAATGGGGAGCCAGTGGAGGGAGAGGCAGAGGGGGGTGGCAGAGGTGGAGCGGCTGATGAGGTGGATGAGTCTGGCCGCTGAGTTCAGGATGGTCTGAAGCGGGGAGAGCCTGCACTGGGGTAGGCCGGTGAGGAGGGAGTTGCAGTAGTCCAGGCGTGAGATAATCAGGGAGTGTACTAGTAGTTTAGTGGTGTCTGGGGTAAGGAAGGAGCGTATCTTGGAGATGTTCCGGAGGTGGAGCCTGCATGTGTTTGTGAGAGATTTGATATGAGGTTGAAAGGAAAGGTTTGAGTCCAGAATGACGCCAAGGACCTTGGCTTGCGGGGCGGGATTGATGGTGGTGTTGTTGGTAGTGATGGAAAGGATGGGGGGGGGGCGCGGGCTGGGGGGAAGATGAGAAGCTCGGTTTTGGAGAGGTTGAGTTTGAGGAAATGGAGCGACATCCAGTCAGAGATGTCGTTTAGGAGGTGAGTGATGCGGGCGGAGAATGTGGGGGTGAGGTGAGGGGTGGATAGGTAGATTTGAGTATCATCAGCATAGAGGTGGTAATTTAAGCCGTGGGAGTGTATGAGTTTGCCAAGGGAGGAGGTGTAGATGGAGAAGAGAAGGGGTCCAAGGACAGAGCCCTGGGGGACCCCAACAGAGAGGGGGAGTGAGGAGGAGGTGGCACCGTTGTAGGAAAGGAGCGTTGGGATAGATAGGACGAGAACCAGGAGAGAGCGGTGTCTCTGATGCCAAGGGAGAGTAGTTTATTAAGGAGGAGGGGGTGGTCGACCGTGTCAAAGGCCGCGGAGAGGTCTAGGAGGAGGAGGACAGAGTAGTCGCCTTTGGCTTTGGCGGTTAGTAGATCGTTGGTGATTTTGAGGAGGGCAGTTTCGGTGGAGTGAAGGGGACGGAAGTCGGATTGTAGTGGGTCAAGGAGGTTGCTGTCAGTCAGGTGGGCGCTTAGGCGATCGAAGACCAAGCGCTCAAGGAGCTTGGAAGTGAGTGGCAGCAGGGAAATTGGTCTGAGGTTGTTGAGGTCAGTGGGGTCCAGGGAGGGCTTTTTGAGTATGGGGGTGATGTGCGCATGTTTTAACGGGGAGGGGAAGACGCCAGTAGAGAGGGAGAGATTAAAGATGTGGGAAAGGGAGCGGATGAGGGAAGAGGGGGGTGACCGGAGGAGTTGAGAGGGGATAGGGTCCAGGGGGCAGGTAGTGAGGTGGGCTTCTGAGAAGACTCTGCTGACTTCCTCAGTGGTAGTAGGGCTGAAGGAGTGCAGTGATGGGGGGGTTACGGTAGGCAGGGCCTTGGGTGTGGTGGGGGGCAGTGCCGTTGCGAGGTCAGAGGAGGGGAGAGATGAGGGGGTGATGGAAGGGGGGAGGCTAGATGGGGAGGTAGATTGCAAGTTGACTATGTCCTTGCGGATTGCGTCAATCTTGTTGTGGAGATGAGTGGCAATCTCGTGGGCGGTAAGTGAGGTACTGAGTGGAGGAGGGGGGGGGAGAGAGCAGGGAGTTGAAGGTGGAGAAGAGTCGGCGAGGGCAGGTGGAGAGGGTGTTAATCAGGTTAACAAAGTAGGCCTGCTTGGCGGCGTGGAGGGAGGAGGTGTAGGTGAGGAAGGCAGATTTGTAGAGGGAGAATGCATGAGGGGACCTGGTTTTGCGCCATAGTCTCTCCAGCGCACGACTGCGACGTTTGAGGCATTTAGTGTGGTCGTTCTGCCATGGTTGGAGCGGTCTGGGTTTGATGTTGCGTGTGGTTAGGGGTGCCAGAGAGTCTAGGGTAGCTGATAGTGAGTCGTTGTACGTGGAGGTGGCTAGGTCAGGACATGACAGTGGAAGGATGCTGTTGTGTAAGCGGTCGGCAGCCGAGTGGAGGGGGGCCGGGTGCAGGTTGCGGAGGTTGCGGCTGGTGATGGTTTGGCGCACTGGGGGGGGGAGTTAGGGGAAGGAGAGGTGGAGAACGTGAGGAGGTGGTGGTCGGAGAGAGGGAAGGGGGTGTTAGTGAAGTGGTTGAGGGTACAGAGGTGGGAGAAGACGAGGTCCAGGGTGTTCCCATTGATGTGGGTGGAGGATTGAGTGTATTGTGTGAGTGTGAAGGAGGAGGTTAGGTGGAGAAGTTGGGAGGTAGCTGGGGTGTTGTCATTGATGGGGATGTTGAAGTCCCCGAGGATGATGGTCGGTAGCTCAGAGGAGAGGAAGAAGGGAAGCCAGGCGGCAAAGTCATCCAGGAAGCGGGCTATGGATCCGGGGGGCCTGTAGATCACTGCGATCCTTAGGGGGCTGGGTGAGAAGAGCCGGATGCAGTGAGCCTCGAAGGAGGAGAAGGTTAGGGAGGGGGGGTTAGGGAGGACCTGGAAGGTGCTCAGCGGTGATAGGAGCAGGCCGACACCACCACCTTTGTGACCGCTCAGTCTTGGTGAATGGGACCAGACGAGACCTCCATGGGAGAGTGCCGCAGGGGAGGTAGTGTCAGTGGCCTGTACCCAGGTTTCGGTGATGGCTAGGAGGTTGAGGGAGCGGGAGATAAAGAGGTCATGGATGGCAGTTAGTTTGTTGCAAACCGAACGGGCGTTCAGAAGTGCAACTGAGAGAGGGGGGATGGATACGGGGAGGAGGTGCACAGGTATGAGGTTGAGGGGGTTGCGGCGGCTGGCGGGGGCAGGGGGGTCCCTGGAGGGGGGGAGAGGTGGTGAGGGGCCAGGATTCGGGGAGATGTCCCCAGCGGATAGGAGAAGGAGAAGGGTGAGGAGGGTGGCATGGGAATGGGAGGTGTAGGAGCGTGTGGGTCTGGTAGTGGTGGCACGTGGGTCGACCGGGGAGTGGAGTACCAGGAGGAGGTGGTGAGTGCCGTAGTGGGGAGAGGGCAGAAGTGAAGGGGCAATGTAGAGCTGTTTTAGGGGGGTGGGCGGGTAGAGGGAGGCGATTTTTGGGATGGAGGAGAGGAAGACGAGGAGGAGAAGTGCAGGTGGCATGCTGGGGTGAGTGCAGTGCTGTTCGGGTCGGGGGAGGTGAAGGGATACGGATCAGGGCGAGGTGATGTGGAGAGTCTGTATCACCGTGGAGGAGTCCACTAGAGTCCTTCTGTAGCTGCAATCTGTGAGTGCAGTATGCTGGCGTCCGAGGGGTCTTCAGTGGGTCCGGTGGATCGGCGAGTGGAGGGGTCGTAGGGTGCGATGTCTGGGGGTGTTGGTAGGCACAGCGTCTGGTGATGTTGGCGGCTCGGTGGCTGGAGATTCGCTGGGTGGTACGGGAGATTCGCTGGGCGACGTCTTGATTCGCTGGGTGGTCCGGGTGTTGGGTGTCCAGAGGTGGTAGCTGGGTGCCCGGTAGCTGGGTGCTGGGTGTCCAGGGGTGGTAGCTGGGTGCCCGGTAGCTGGGTGCTGGGTGTCCAGGGGTGGTAGCTGGGTGCCCGGTAGCTGGGTGTCCAGGGGTGGTAGCTGGGTGCCCGGTAGCTGGGTGGTAGCTGGGTGCCCGGTAGCTGGGTGGTGGGTGTCCAGGGGCGGTAGCTGGGTGCCCGGTAGCTGGGTGCAGGGTGACCAGGGGTGGGTTGGGCAGCGGAGCAGCGATCAGTGGGCCTGAGCTGATTCCTGGTGGTCAGGGATGGACACAGGGCTAGTGGGGAGGGCCCTGCGAAGGCTGGCAGGTCTGTGGGGATCGGTGGTGGTACATTTTTCATAGGCTTTTTGAGTTTGGGCAAGGACACAGGGGCCCCATGATCCCCTATTGCCCGGGGGCCCCATGAGTTGTCAGTCCTCCTCTGCAAAATACAGATGAAGAGGGACTTTAAAGATGCACAATCAAACTAAAATCAATATAACCTTACATAATTTACAGTCATTAAAGTTTATTTATACAAAAAAAGTTTATAAAACATCAGTATAAATTTCAGGCTAATGTTTACTAATGTTTTATTGACTTTTTTTGTATAAATACCAGTGATTAATTATTATTCCTGGTTGTATATGTTAAGTTGATATTAATTTTAGTTTATTTGATTGCGCATTTTAACCACTTGCCCTCCCGATTTACCCCCCTTCCTGACCAGGCCATTTTTTGTGATAGGGCACTGCATTACTTTAACTGACAATTGCGTGGTCCTGCAACACTGTACATAAATGAAATTTTTTTTCCCACAAATAGAGCTTTCTTTTGGTGGTATTTGGTCACCTCTGCATTTTTTATTTTTTGTACTATAAACAAAAAAAGACCTACAATTTTGAAGCCCCCCCCAATATTTTTGACTTTTTGCTATAAAACATATCCAATGAAAAATTAAAAAAAAACAAATTTCTTCATAAATTTAGGCCAAATTGTATTATGCTACATGTCTTTGATAAAAACAAATCCCAATAATTTTATATTAATCAGTTTATGTGAAAGTTATAGCGTCTACAAATGGCAGTATATATACTAGAATTTTTTTTTTTTTACATACTAGTAATGACAGTGATTAGTGACTTACAGCGGGACTGAGGCAGGCATTCTGACACTGGGTGGGAACTGACTAACTGCCATTGACATCTCCAATGACAGAGCTAATAAAAAGCATTGACACTGTACTAATGACACTGGGAAGGAAGGGGTTAACATCTGGGGCAATCAAAGAATCAAAGGGTTAGCTGTGTGTGTTTTACATTGTGTGCTGTGTGCTGTTTTACTTGGGAGACATGCTGCTTTGTATCTCTTTGCTGTGCAGAGATACAAAGCAGCATGTCCATGCTGATAGGTGAGAGACCTGTGTTGTTTACACACAGGTCTCTACCCTGTCAGCTTTTCTGATGATCACCGAGTGCTGGTTGGGAATCGCCAGCCAGGACCTGGTTATTGACATCCCCAGCCGCCAATAGCAACGCGGGTAGGTCGGCACGCACGCCCCCTACCCGGAAATTTAAACCACTTATATATACATGATTTTGCACACATGTGCCGCTGTGTAGCAGGGTAAAAGTTCCTCCACATTTGTATTTTGGTTATGTTTCATGCAATAATGGGATGATGGCACATGTACTTATGACATAGTTGCTTCCCATCTTGTATTGGGCCCTCAGCACATGGAGAGGTGTGCTTCAAAATCAAAATCATAAAAAGGAAAAAACAAGCCTGGTGCAAGTAAAAATTTTATTTGGAAATGGTGGGAATATTGTTGGGTGTTGCTATTGATTCCCTCATAAACTAGTGTGGGCCCTTACCCATTACCACATGAGAAATGTCTTCCTTAAGTAAATTTGCCAGATCTACTTAGAATTTGTATGTGGCAAATCGACTAGCTCATCTTTAGTTAGGAGTTTTGTATACTCTTCTGTGCTTTGACATTGAGAATAACTTGTCAGCATAGATGCTCCCTCACTTACTATTTACAATGCAACATCAAAGCCCAACAGCAGCCAAAACTCTTTTGTGATTTGGAAAGTGCAGACAAGAGTTACACATTTTATTGCTGTCTGTGTTCTCTCACTTTCTATCAGGACAGAACAAGACATGGCCAAAAAACGTATTTGTTATTTTTGCTCATAAACTCTCACCCCTGATGAAGGCTTTGTTTTTAGAGGTGAAACATGTTAAGTTTAGTATTGTTTAAAAAAAAATATAAAAAAAGAAATATATATATATATATATATATATATATATATAAATTAAATAATATAATATATAACAATATATAGGTAGACAGTTGTTATATCACTGCACTAGTTTTAATTGGCTTAAAAAAATCAAACAAACATGTAAGATTTAAATTGGTTTCTAAGTGTTCATTTATTTGTTATTGTGAAATAATTAATGACAGTACAATGTGTTTATTTCTGTTTTTTTCAGTTTCTTATTATAAGTACATAGAGTATTTAATTTTGTTACCAAGCAATGTAGTGCAGATCCAAATAGCAAACACGCCCATTCACAGAACTTATAGCAGAGCTATCTCTATTTTAGTGATAGATCATACAGAGCGGTTCACTTACCATCTGGGATTTTACATTACAGAGGGCTAATTGCATAATATTGCAAGAGTGACTGGTACAGAAAATCATTGCAGCAGTGTACAATGTTCAAGACAGATATGAGTAATTAGTCTTCAGCTGTTGTATACAAAATGCATGATTTATGCATGTCTGGGTATGAAAGTCCAGTTACCAATCTTTCAACAACTTATTTATTTTTAGCACTTCCAAAAAACACACATATATCAATTGCAATGTCTGTGCTTCCATTAAATCACAGAATAGAGCTGAAAGAAATTCACATGTTAAGCAAAGAAAAACACGACTATAGCTATAGGCAGATTAAAAGGAAAAAAAAAAGAATGCAACTCTGTATTTATTAATGCAACATTAAATTATTTGTTTAATGCAAGCAGTTACTTGAATTATCACTTGAATTGACTTAATATCAGCCTCTCTGTCCTTGTGCAGCAGAGCTCAGGCTAGGAAAGGGGAAAGTAGCAGGTGGAGAGCACAGAGTGATAGAAAGATAAGCTCATCAATCTGCTGCTTCCCTGGTCAGTCATAGACTGGGGAAGAGAGAAGACCTGTGAACAATGCCTAACTGAAGCAGAGAAAAATCAGGTCTCTTGCCCTGCCATAAAGGTAATGTGTTATAGTTTTGTAAATCTGTATGGATAACAATACAAATCCTTTGGCTGTTAAAACCGCTCACTTAGATGCATTCTATTTTTGTATTTAGCTGTTTGCCTGGAGTTCAGCTTTAAAAGTAATCTGTCATGAGAGAAATGTGTACCATTTTCAGCTATTTTTAAAAAATCAAAATAACCTTCAAAGAACAGTGCTTCAAAAGTTACATATTTATGATACTAAAATTATGACCGACCATGCCAAAAACTCTGTTATTTAATGATAGTTATCATTTGAAGCTATTTATTATCACATAGTTGGCTCCTTTTAAAATCTTAATGATTACAGAAATCACCCAAATGGCCCTGATCAAAAGTTTGCCTACCCTGGAATGTTTGACCCTGTGAAAGGATACACACACACACAGGTTAAAATGGCAAGGTTCATTTCCCACATCGAAGGTTAATTTCCAACATCTGTGGCTTTTTAAATTACAATTAGTATCTGTGTATAAATAGTCAATAAGTTTATTAACGCTCACATGGATTCACTGAGCAGGCTAGATACTGAAACATGGGGATCAGAAAAGAACTGTCAAAAGACGTGTAACAAGATAATGGAATTTTATAAAGATGGAAAAGGATATAAAAAGATATGCAAAGCCTTGAATATGCCAGTCAGTACTGTTCAATCACTTATTAAAAAGTGGAAAATTTGGGAATCTCTCGATACCAAGCCAAGAAAGATTGCAGCCACAACTTCCAGAAGAATTGTTCGGGATACAAAGAAAAACCCACAGGTAGCTTCAGGAGAAATACAGGCTGCTCTGAAAAATATGGTGTGGTTGTTTAAAAGAGTACAATGCTTGAACAAAAATGAGCTGCATGTTCGAGATGCCAGAAAAAAGCCCTTACTGTGCCAAAGTCACAAAAAAAATCTGGTTACAATATGCCCCACAACACCTGGACACACCTTACAGCTTTTGGCACACTTTAATCTTGAGAGACTAGACCAAAATAGAGCTTTATGGTCACAACCATAAGCGGTACGTTTGAAGAGGAGTCAACAAGAATACCATCTCCATTGTGAAGCATAGTGGTGCCACACTGATGTTTTGGGGGTATGTGAGCTCCAAAGGCACAGGGAATCTTGTTAAAATTGATGGCAAGATGAATGCAGCATGGCATCAGAAGATACTGGCAGAAAGTTTAAATTCTTCTGTGTGAAAGTTGTGCATGGGATGCTCTTGGACTTTCCAGCACAACGATGACCCTAAGCACAAGACCAAGTTGACCCTCCAGTGGTTAAAGCAGATAAAGGTGAAGGTTCTAGAGTGGCCATCACAGTCTCCTGACCCTAATATCATTGAGCCACTCTAGTGATATCTCAAACATGCAGTTCGTGACCAAAGACTTTGCAAAGGCATTTTGCCAAGATGAATGGGCAGTTATAATGCCTGCAAGAATTTGGGGCCTCATAAACAACTATTACAAAAGACTGCACACGGTCATTGATGCTAAAGGGGTCCTTCCCCCCAGCTTCCGCCACTTTCATCTTCACTGCAAAGAGAGCAGGAAGAGTCACAATACTGGATAGAGGGCAGAGATGAGAGCCAGTAGGTGATTGGTTGCTGGGCGGTCCTACCAACCAATCACCAGCTTGTTAATGTGAAAAGGTAACTACGGCAGCTCCTGCCCAACCCCCTATCCAGTACCATGATATTTCATGCTGTCTGCTGTTCTGTACATCATTGTAAGGTAGGAGAATGCTAAGTACACACTGGTGTGAAGGGAACAGAGGACACTGAATTGGTGGTGGGATGGGGCAGAGGACACTACAGTAGGGGTGTGTGAAGGGGACAGAGAATACTGCTTTTGAAGAGAGAGTAGAGGACACTACAGTGAGGGTGTGTGAAGTGGACAGAAGACAATGCTTTGGGGGGAAGAGGACACTACAGTGGTGGGTATGTGTATGTGAAGGAGACAGAGGAAACTGTATTAAGGGGTAGAGGAAACTACAGTGGGGGGAGGGTGTGAAGAGGACAGAGGACACTGCATTGGGGGGCAGGGGGCAAGGGACACTACAGTGGAGGGAGGGTGTGAACAGGACAGAGGACATTGCTTTGGGGGGGCAGAATCCACTAAAGAGGGGGGTGTAAAGGGGACAGAGAACACTGTTTTTGAAGAGGGGAGGGAGGACACCACAGTGGGGTGTGTGAAGGGGACAGAGGACACTGCTTTGTGGGTGCAGAGAACACTACAGTGGGGGGGTGGGTGTAAAGGGCACAAAGGACACTGCTTTGAGGGGGCATAGGACACTGCAATGGGGGTGCAGAGGACTCTACAGTGGGGGTGGGGTGGGGTTGTGATGTGAAAGGTCAGGGGACACTGCTGTGGGGGGAGGGCAAAGGACAGTTGGGGGAGTGATGTGAAAGGGACAAAGAACACTGCTTTGGGGGGGTACAAGACACTGCTATAGGGAGGGGGCAGAGGACATTATAGTGGGGGGTGATATGAAGGGAGGGAAACACTGCTATGGAGAGGCAGAGAACACTACTGTTCAAGGGGAAAGGACACTACTGTGGGGGTGGGAGGAGGAAAACTACTGGGGGGGGCAGAGGACACTACTTTGGGGGGAGTGATGTGAAGTGGAGGACACTAGTGGGGGTGGGCAGGACACAGGACATAGGGGGCTTGATAGTCATATTTTAAAGGGTGCTGAGTGCTCCCCTCCTGCTCCCAAGAGGATCTTTAATTTCCTTTATGTTGTCCAGGTAGACCTCAACCTCTGAAAGGTTGCCCTCTCCTACTCTAAGGGTGGGAAAACATTTGAGCGTATACACTGTATATATATATACATATATATATATATATATATATATATATATATACACACACACACATACACTATATTGCCAAAAGTATTGGGACATCCCTCCAAATCATTGGATTCAGATGTTTCAATCCCCTCCATGGCTGCAGATGTATAAAATCAAGTACCTAGGCATGCAGACTGCTTCTACAAACATTTGTGAAAGAATGGGTTGCTCTCAGGAGCTCAGTGGAATCAAGTATGGTTCTGTGATAGGTTGCCACCTCTGCAATAAGTCCATATGTGAAATTTCCTTGCTACTGTATATTCCATGGTCAACTGTTATTGGTATTATAACAAAATGGAAGCAACTGGGAACAACAGCAACTCAGCCATGAAGTGATAGGCCATGCAAAATGACAAAGCATGCTCAGTACAAGCTGAAGCGCACAGTTTGCAGAAGTCACCAACTGTCTGCAGAGTCAATAACAAAAGACCTCCAAACTTTGTGTGGCCTTCAGATTAGCACAACAATAGTGCATAGTGAGCTTCATGGAATGGGTTTCCATGGCCGAGCAGCTGCATCCAAGCCTTACATCACCAAGTGCAAAGCAAGGTGTTGGATACACTGGTGTAAAGTACACCACCACTGGACTCTAGAGCAGTGGAGATGTATTCTCTGGAGTGACAAATCATGTTTATCTGTCTGGCAATCTGATGGACATGTCTGGGTTTGGCAGTTGCCAGGAGAATGGAACGTGCATGACTTGCAGTGTAAAGTTTGGTGGAGGGGGATTATGGTGTGGGCTTGTTTTTCAGGGGTTGGGCTTGGCCCCTTAGTTCCAGTGAAGGGAACTCTTAAGGCATCAGCATACCAAGATATTTTGGACAATTTGGGGATGGCCCCTTCCTGTTCCAACATGACTGCGCACCAATGCACAAAACAAGGTCCATTACCACAAGGATGAGCGAGTTTGTGGCGGAGGAACTTGACTTGCCTGCACATAGTCCTGACCTCAACCCCATAGAACATCTTTGGGATGAATTAGAGTGGAGACTGTGAGCATGGCCTTCTCATCCTACACCAGTGCCTGACCTCACAAATAATGGTTAAAAATTCCCATAGACACACTCCTAAAATCTTGTGGACAGCCTTCCCAGAAGACTTGAAGCTGTTATAGATGCAAAGATTGGGCCAACTCAATATTGAACCCTATGGACTAAGACTGGGATGCCATTAAAGTTCATGTGCGTGAAAAGGCAGGCGTCCCAATACTTTGGCAATAATGTGTATTTGTAAAAAAAAAAAGACAATTTTCCTCTTAAAACACCAAATGATAGCTACCACTTGCTCTTCCACTCATCAAAATTGCACTCACCAGCAGTTATGACCTCCAAATGATAGGAATGTCAGAAAGGTATCAGACATTTACAGTATATTGACAAATCTTCATCTGGTCCACAATAACCCATAATCATCCAAAGAATGCCAAAAAACAAAAATAAAGGCTGGTTCAGCAGGAACAGGGTGCATTTCGGTATGTGTTTATTGCTGTCTGTTCAACAGAAGCCAGTCCAGCGACTGACTTCGGTCAAATGGTCATGCTGGAAAACGACCATTTGATTAGTACCCTGATGTGAATGTACGACAGATATGTAAAGCGCTGTGTAAATTAACGGTGCTATATAAGTACCTAAAATAAATAAATGATACTTGCAGCCAATGTCAATAGCTACTAGAACTGATCTGTGTATTCTGAATACCCGCTGTCAGAATACAATGGAACAATGGGAGAGATCCCTGCATCAACATCAGTTGTGTCGATGCAGGGACCGACATTATCAGTTTTTTTTTTCGTTCAACTCACTGGTTAACTATGAAAAAACTACATCTGGTAAATATAACAAACATGTTATACTTACCTGCTCTGAGCAATGGTTTTGCACAGAGCAGCCCCAAACCTCCTCTGCTTGGATCCCCAGCTGGCACTCTTGGCTCCTCCTCTTCACGGTGCACCATCATGGGAAGCCACTTCCTATGGTGCAGCATCTGTGAACTTGCTACCAAGTCAGGCTGAGTGTGTCTATTGACACACACCACACAGCTTGGCCCCACTCCCTCTTCACAGCATTTGATTGACAGCAGCAGGAGCCAATGGCTCCCACTGCTGTCTCTAAGCCGGTGAGAGGGGTGAGAGAAAGAACCTGAGCTGCTGAAGTTGGACACAGCACTGGATCTATACAGGACTCAGGTAAGTATTTGGAGGGAGGGTTGGGGGAGAAACTAGTGGAAGATTTTTTACCTTAATGCAGATAATGCATTAGGGTAAAAAAACCTTCTGGCTTTAGAACCTCTTTACAAATGGGCAAGTATCCCACTTACAGGTTAGACATGCTTAATTAGCACTATACTATTATTATACTGTTATAGGCATCCCAATATGGTCACTGTGTACCATTGGTATACAGAATCCAATGCAGGGGGGAACATCCAACTCTTAACTTTCCTGTACACTGCTGGGTGCCAGGGCCCACAACAAAGATGCACAGTTAAAACCCATAGTATGGATCCAAGACATGCATTCGTAGGGCATACTGCTGATGACTGTTGGCACTGCAGTGTACAGAAAGTGTGAGAGTTTGAATGATTCCCCCGTATTGGTTGCAATATACTACTGCACAACAGCCATATTGTGAAGCTTATAGTAATATATTGCTACTTAAGCACTTTTACCATGAGAGTGGAATAATTACTTTGTCTTAACTTATTTGCATAAACAATATTACTTTATATGAACCCTTTTGTTTTGTAGATGATTACAAGCTATTGTCAACCAGATGAGGGTCTTCCAATATATGGATACATGCAGACAACTCATGGGGCCCCCGGGCAATAGGGGATCATGGGGCCCCTGTGTCCTCGCCCACACTCAAACCACACCCAAAAAAGCCTATGAAAGGTACCAAGGGGCATCTCATGGGCCCCCTACTGACCCCGGCCCCTGGGCAGTGCCCGAGGTCCCAAATGGTCAGTCCGCCCCTGGATACATGTCTGATGCCTTTCTAACCTTCCTGTTTTTGATGTATAGTGGCCATTACTTGGTGTTTTAAGAAGAAGATTAGAAGATTGTCACTTTTTTTACACGTTTACACATTTATAATTATATGATTTTGGATTGCATATATATACATATATATTGTATAATGTTTGAAGCACTGTTCTTTGATGGTTTTTTTTATTTGCACTCTAAGGTTTGAATGGCAGCTCTAGGTTTTTGAGGCTTGTATGCAATATGCATTGGTATTTTAATTTAACATCCATAAAATACTAGTTCCCTGGTTGTTACTCTTCAGTAATAGCTAATAATAATAACTGATCATATGGCCACAGTTTTGCAAAGCAAAAGAGTGCAAGCTTGAAAAGAGTGTTTTTTTAAACTGTTCCTGGAAAATGGGATAAAATGAATTGGGATCATCAGTGCAAAAAATCTTGATTATGACTTTATATTCTGAGGTGGTTAAGGCAGTTTGTTGTTCACATTTGTTGCAGGCTATTTGACCTATATTGTACTCTGGCTGGTTCTTGCAGAACATGCAAAGGATCTTTCTTGTAATTTTTAATAGACTTGCAGCCATTATTATATGCATAAGGAGCATAAAACTTAGCATGGTGAGTTAATGCTAAGCTCTCTAAGCAGTTAGTTTAATGTAACAATGAAGTCCCTGAAGAAGAAGAAAAGAAGAAAAGAACATAGCACAGAAATAGAATAAAACAGAAGCAGATAATTATTGACAAATACAAAGGCCAATAAATGTACCATGTCCATTTGTACCATCAATTACTTGTACAGTATAGGATACATTTGTGTTTTTCACAAACATGCATCTCAGCAATTTTATCCATTTATTCTTCATTCTCTCATCTTCTGAGTTCTCGCTCCAAGCTTCTGCTTTACAGTACAGCAGCTGAACAGTGTAAGAAATGAACCAAAGTTGTATAAAAAGAATTTTTAACACAAAAATTACAGTGCAGCTAACTATAAAAAAACTAAAAAGAAACAGAATAGGACATTAAGCAGGGAAAATAGTTAAAGTACTGACTATTGATGTAGAGAA
Source organism: Staurois parvus (assembly GCF_062004578.1). Lineage (NCBI taxonomy): Eukaryota > Metazoa > Chordata > Amphibia > Anura > Ranidae > Staurois > Staurois parvus. Next base: position 36,973 of record NW_028318255.1, on the reverse strand, counting down.
AAAAACTCAGAGCTTATAGAAAAAGGAAATGTGTTATAGAACCGGAGAAAACAGTGCCATTAGAAAGGAAAAATATAATGCCGTAACAACGAAAACAGTACCATTAGAAAGGATAAAACATTCTAAATAGCACTAATTCAATAAGATGATAGAGTAAAGGAATTTCAAATACTATAGAGACAAAAGAAAGAAAATTCACAAGATTTCACTGGACTATACTAGACTATGCTTAGATTCTTAGAGTCAATTAAATCGTTATACTCAAGATAGGACAAAACAAAGAAGATGATGTGAAAATAAACCATATAAGAAACCTTAACAAGCCTTATAAAAGCAAAGATAATACTGAAAAATAAGTCTAAGTTCTGTCAGTATAGCCTGCAAAAGTATAGCATGGAAATGTATTTATAACTACAATACAGTGTAAGTTGGCAAAATATGCTTAGATTTTGGACCTTTTATTTGTATTGGTGATGTACCTGATGCCTTTTCTAAATTAGGTATGCAAAACTGATGTAGGAATAACATCTGGTATCAAATAGGAAAGTCACACAGATTAGGAATAGTGCCTACAGAAAAAGAAGCTTGCAATATACAAGACAAGATAACATTTCCAATCAGATAATTTCCAATCAGGGCTGCAGGGCAAGGGGATAATTTACTGAGCCACAGCCACAAAATAGGTAACACAATTGAATAAGGTAACATTTTTGGATCTGTTTCAGGCTCAGTGCATTCACGACCTGGGAACAGACCAACATGCAAGTCATGGATCTCAGCTGCATTCTGTTCAGATACATACTTTTTTTGTTGTTGTTATGCAACTGTGCCATATTAGTTTAACTGCTTGCCCGCCACCCTATAGCAGAAATACTGCCTCATGGCGGCACAGCTGCTCAAAATCATGTATATATACGCAATTTTGTCGCCATTGGTGGCTTCAGCTGTCGATCACCGGGTCCCGGGCCATTAATTCCCCACTGGCACCCAGCGATCGCCAAGTATCACTGATGTATGATGTATGTGAGCAATACAGATCTCTTCCCTGTCAGCTCCATCATGCTGCTTTGTATTGCTCTGCATAGCAGAGCAATACAAAGTAGTGTACTTACAATGTAAACACACACACACGGCACACTGTAAAACAGCACACAGCACATAGTTAACCCTTTGATTGCCCTAGATGTTAACCCTTTCCTGCCCAGTTAGTTCCCCCCTAGTGTCAGAATGCCCCCTGCAGTCCCGATACAAGTCGCTGATTGTCGCCATTACTAGTATAGAAGAAAAATTTTTTTTCTGTATATATAAATGCCATTTGTAGATGCTATGACTTTCATGTAAACCAATTCATTTACACATACTGGGATTTTTTTTACATGTAGCAGAATACATTTTGGCCTAAATTTATGTGGAAATTTGATGTTTTAAATTTTTTACTAGACATGTTTAATAGCAAAAAAGTAAAAAATAATTTTTTTCTCAAAATTGTTGTTCTTTTTTTGTTTATAGTACAAAAAATAAAAAATGCAGAGGCGGTCAAATACCACCAAAAGAAATCTCCATTTGTGGGGAAAAAAAAGGGCATACATTTCATTTGGGTGCAGCGTTGCATGAGCACGCAATTGTCAGTTAAAGTGTCACAGTGTCGTATCGCAAAAAATGGCCTGGTCAGGAAGGGGGGTAAATCCTCTGGAGGGAAAGTGGTTAATATAATACATATGTTTCCTAGAGCAAGAACTATAGAATGGAGCATGCCACCTCCAATGGGCAAAAGAAAAAATGTATGATTACCTACAGTACACGTGGAGTTCCTTTATTTACAAATTCAGAAGATGCTGCAGTTAACATAAGCATCATAAATTCCGAATTCTGGTACATTCCAGGGTTTTGTATATACAAGCAATAAGGGTCACAGTAAAATATCAAGGTTGTGTTATATCAGGATAATTAAATTATACCTACAAATATTCCACTTTAGCTTTATAGTGTGACAAACCATTGTACAAATTGCTTACTTATTGATGATGATAGGGTTTATGTTTACAATATTGTAAATAATACGTGCAATATATAACAATTATTCATAGTTTTAGGAACAGAAAAGACTGCTAAATATGCACACCTAAAGGGAACAGTAATTTCTTTGTATGTGTAATGTATAGTATATAATTTGTGCTTGCTAGCTTTCTGTGCCCTGCTAAATCCAAGGCTCCAGCCTGATGAATTCATCTAATGCAGATGGATATTGGAGAGTTTTCAATCAATCAACTGAATCTCTAATTATTTACCATGGAGATAAGAGGCTTAAACTGGAAAACATCTGAGGGCATGAATGCGAACTGTCATCACAAAATACACTCTGTTTTTTTGCATTAAAGTACATTTTAGTAGATGCACTATCATTTCAGGCCAGACAGCACATTACTGCATTAGTGTTCAAGTCACTTCCTATTTACTGTGCTAAATGTGATTTCAATAAGGGCAGATGGCACTGGTAAAAATTGGAAAAACAAGCATATGTTGATGGAGATGTTCTGTCACCTTAAGTGTGATGCTCTTTATTGTAGAGTGATAAACTGCGGCATTGTGAGTAAGCAACATTCTGAGTCTTGTAAATCAGCATTGAGAACTGATGGCATTTTTAATGTTGCACAATATATTTCTTGGAGGTCCTAAAATAAAAGAACAAGCTTACAACTTGGCTGAATTAATAGTTATATAAGTAACATCAGTAACTCGAGAGCACCGGGAACCAGTGTTCAATCACATCTGTCTATTGCTCCAGATGGTTTTAGCAGTCTGACTACAACATAAAGCAGGCATAAAAGCTTCTGTGTTTCAGGACAAAAGTAAACTGCTTACATTTTCCTAGTTCTAAGTGGATGAAAAAGTCAAACATTTGAACATTTTTTTTATTTTGGATGAGCACCAAAAAATACTAAAAATGATTAGATATACAGGTGAAACTTGAAAAATTAGAATATCGTGCAAAAGTTCATTTATTTCAGTAATGCAACTTAAAAGGTGAAACTAATATATGAGATAGACTCATTATATGCAAAGCAAGATAGTTCAAGCTGTGATTTGTCATAGTTGTGATGATTATGGCTTACAGCTCATGAAAACCCCAAATCCACAACCTCAGAAAATTAGAATATTACATGCAATCAATAAAACAAGGATTGTACATAGAACAATATCGGACCTCTGAGAAGTATAAGCATGTATATGTACTCAGTACTTGGTTTGGGCCCCTTTTGCAGCAATTACTGCCTCAATGTGGCATTGCATGGAAGCGATCAGCCTTTGGCACTGAAAGTAATAAGGGATGCAGCGCTACATTCAAATAATGCAACTATGTGAATGAGGGATCTTAAATCAACAAATTAAGTGAAATTAGATAACAATGGCAACATTAATAATACATATCAATACGTGCTCGTTAAATATCATTAACACAAATAAAGTAAATAGCTCAAAACTTGTGAAAAACATTTTTGAAAAACACCATCCATATATATATGAATGAAGCAAAAATACACATATATATGGTGCAATCCCACGTGCCTATTGTGAAGTGAAATGATGGTAATAATAGTACAAACAAAATGAAATCTCAAAGTCCAAAAAATATATACTAATGGTGACAAAACAGTAAATGGTGCTTCCAAATAATACTGTTAGTGACCATAGGTGAAACTCGTGCAAATTTCTGAGTGCGTCCAAATCTGAGAATCCAACCACCATCTGGATTAGCCTCTCACCTCATCCCTTCGACCCTTGCGGATCAAAGAGCAGTAGTGGATCCCTCTCACGGATCCTCCAGGCAATGAAACACTCCAAGGGCAGTTTTCTCAGACCAATATTCCCACACTGGCTCTTCTCCAGGAAAAGTTGTAGTATCAATCTCTCAAATGAGACAAAGGAATCCTCCCATAGTGTAGTATATTTAATTATACCATAGGGACAAACAGCATTTTTTGCATTACACTTACGTAGCAGCCAGTTCAAGAAAAAAACCTCATGCTTTCAGATGAGGATATATCTGTTTGGGTGTACAGCTGAATCCACAGGTGTACCAAGATGGCCGCCACGCCGGAAATACGTCACCACGTCAAGCCGACGCGTTGCGTCACAATGTCATGCGACTTCATCAGGGCTGTCAATCACAATGACGATCTCACTTTAAATACCCATCCTGTTACGAGGAAACACCCTCATAGGAGGAGTTTTCCTCAGCATCGTTCCACCACTACTTGCCGCGGCCATAATACTGAAGACCACCAGGGACTCCTATGTGAATACTACATATTCATGACTACAGCGGGCACATGTATACAGAAATCAACTGGACACTGTATACTAGTGCACCCGCTATATCTATATACCCTATCTTTAGCAGAAACATATATAAACTGACCTTATTTTTAATTAATAAAACCAAAATTATAATAAAAAACAAAAATAAATTATTTATTAAATTAAAATTAAAATATTAATTAAAATTAAAAAATGAATATAAATAGACCATCTTTCCTATAATTATTATCAATCCTTACAATATAAATATAAATGACAGCCTATGATCTCCTATTATGTATAAGGAATCTACAAGCAGATTAATTCATATCAATATCTGGAAAAATTATATATATACATGCGTACATAAAACGCACATATATATACATGTTCCTAACCTCAGTTTGATCAAAAATTATGCATATTAAAAAATATAAAAATTAAAAATTATAATAATCTTGAAAATTATTATTTTATTAAAAATGGAGATATATATTAATAATATCCCACCTCTTCACCAGCTAATCCAAGGACCTACACCGATAAAACTCATACATATATATTCTATCCAAAAGCATGAGTTCACATGATCAATACATAAAATGGTCAAGAAAATATATATATATACAGTCATGGCCGAAATTGTTGGCACCCTTGATATTTTTCCTGAAAATCAAGTATTTCACACAAAAAAGGTATTGCATTAACACATGTTTTGCTATACACATGTTTATTCCCTTTGTATGTATTGGAACAAATATAAAACAGAGGCAGAAAAGCAAATATGACATAATGTCACACAAAACCCCAAAAATGGGCTGGACAAAAGTATTGGCACCCTTAACTTAATATTTGGTTGCACACCCTTTGGAAAACATAACTGAAATCAGTCGCTTCCTATAACCATCAATAAGCTTCTGACACCTCTCACCCGGAATTTTGGACCACTCTTCCTTTGCAAACAGCTCCAGGTCTCTCTTATTGGAAGGACACCTTTTCCCAACAGCAATTTTAAGATCTCTCCACAGGTGTTCAATGGGATTTAGATCTGGGCTCATTGCTGGCCACTTCAGAACTCTCCAGCGCTTCTTTGCCATCCATTTCTGAGTGCTTTTTGACGTATGTTTGGGGTCATTGTCCTGCTGGAAGACCCAGGATCTTGGACGCAAACCCAGCTTTCTGACACTGGGCCCTACAGTGCGACCCAAAATCCTTTGGTAATCCTCAGATTTCATGATGCCTTGCACACAGTCAAGGCACCCAGTGCCAGAGGCAGCAAAACAACCCCAAAACATCATTGAACCTCCACCATATTTTACCGTAGGTACTGTGTTTTGTTCTTTGTAGGCCTCATTCCGTTTTCGGTAAACAGTAGAATGATGTGCTTTACCGAAAAGCTCTATCTTGGTCTCATCTGTCCACAAGACGTTTTCCCAGAAGGCTTTTGGCTTACTCAAGTACATTTTGGCAAACTGTAGTCTTGCTTTTTTATGTCTCTGTGTCAGCAGTGGGGTCCTCCTGGGTCTCCTGCCATAGCGTTTCATTTCATTTAAATGTCGACGGATAGTTCGCGCTGACACTGATGCTCCCTGAGCCTGCAGGACAGCTTGAATGTCTTTGGAACATGTTTGGGGCTGCTTATCCACCATCCGGACTATTCTGCGTTGCAATCTTTCATCAATTTTCCTCATCCGTCCACGACCAGGGAGATTAGCTACAGTGCCATGGGTTGCAAACTTCTTGATAATGTTGCGCACTGTGGACAAAGGCAAATCTAGTTCTCTGGAGATGGACTTGTAACCTTGAGATTGTTGATATTTTGCCACAATTTTGGTTCTCAGGTCCTCAGACAGTTCTCGTCTCCTCTTTCTGTTGTCCATGCTTAGTGTGGCACAGACAGACACACAATGCAAAGGTTAAGTGAACGTCTCTCCTTTTTATCTGCTTTCAGGTGTGATTTCTATATTGCCCACACCTGTTACTTGCCCCAGGTGAGTTTACAGGAGCATCACATGCTTGTAACATTCTTATTTATCCGCAGTTGTGAAAGGGTGCCAATACTTTTGTCCAGCCCATTTTTGGAGGTTTGTGTGACATTATGTCGAATTTGCTTTCTTTCCTCCCTTTTTTTGTTTTGTCCCAATACACACAAAGGGAATAAACATGTGTATAGCAAAACATGTGTTAATGCAATACGTTTCGTGAGAAATACATGATTTCCTGGAGAAATATCAAGGGTGCCAACAATTTCGGCCATGACTGTATGACTATCGCACCATCTCAAAATACCCTCAAAAGTCAGAGATGAAACAATTTAGATCAAACTCGATGTTCAATCCATTAGGGAAATATGTGTGCATGTTATAAATCCATTTTGACACTATTTGGCTCAAAGAACGCACCTTATGGCTACCTCGCCAGTGTCTCTTGTATTTGGTAATACCCCAAAATTTCAATTCACTAGGATCTTTATTGTGAAATTTGGCGAAATGCTTTGAGACGCTATGCTTCGGGAACCCCTTCTTTATATTTTGTACATGTTCCCGGAGCCTGACCCACAAAGGTCGTTTAGTTCTTCCTATATACTGCAGTCCGCAACTGCATTGCAGTGCGTACACAACACCCTCTGTCCTACATGTAATAAAATCTTCGATCTTAAATTCTTTGTCACTTACAGATGAAGAAAAACACATCAATTTCTTGTTCTTTCCTTTAGTGGATTTGCACGCATAACATGCCCTGCACGGAAAAAACCCATTTGTATCTAAAAAGGTGACTATATTCTTTTTAATGGGTGGATCAAGGACATTTTTCACAATTTTATCTCTTAATGATGGAGCTTTTCTATATCTGAAAATAGGGAATTCCGATATTATCTCCTTTAGGGCCGGATCAGCTTTCAATAGTGGCCAGTATCTTCTGAAAATAGTCTCCACTTTCTTGTAATGGACATTAAAATCTAGGCACATCGCCAGTTGGTTTTTTTGTTCCTCAATTTTTTCTCGATCTACAAGGAGTAGATCTCTTTTTGTATTACCAACTTCCTGGATCGCTTTACTAATTACATGCTGTGGGTAACCTTTGGCTATAAATCTATGGCCTATATTTGTTGCTTGGCTAAGAAAGTCCTCCTGTGTGGTACAATTTCTTCTGAGTCTGATCATTTGACCTTTAGGTATATTCAATAACCGTGGCGGGAAATGGCAGCTGTCTTGAGGAATGTAACCATTCCTATCGACACTCTTAAAGAATGTCTTCGTGATAATTTTATTTTGTATGATTTTAATATCTAAATCTAGAAAGCTTATATGCTCCCGACTATGTTCCCAAGATAAAACAATATTATTGTTGTTCTTATTTAGATTATCAAAGAAATATAGTAAATCTTCTTCACTTCCCTTCCATAATACTATAATATCATCTATATATCTTTTAAACAGTATTAGTTCTTTCGGGGGTCTCAAATATACTGCCTTCTCTTCCCAGTGCGCCATGAACATGTTTGCCACACTGGGAGCAAAACGAGCTCCCATGGCTACACCTTTAACCTGATTATAAAAAACATTATTATGCCAGAAATAATTATGTTTCAAGCAAAATTCTAAGCAATCCAGAATGTATTTTCTCTGCCCTCTTTTTAAATTCCCATATTCTTTTAAGCCCCATTCAGTAGCTTCCATACCTTGTGTATGACCAATAATTGTATACAACGATGAGACATCAGCCGTTGCCAAGATCACATCATTACCATCTACTTTATCCAACATTTGTATTAGGTGCTTAGTATCTCTCAAAAAGGACTTAGTTCCTCTCACCAATGGTTGAAGGAACATATCTACATATTGTCCCAATCGTGCCAGTAAAGATCCAATTCCATTCACTATGGGACATCCAGGGGGATGAGTATTGTTTTTATGAATTTTTGGGATGGTATAAATAATTGGAATCCTGCAGATTTCAGGAACAAGATATCTGGCTTCTTTTTTATTCAAATACTCTTTCTTACATCCTCTTTTGATCAATTTTTCTAATTCCTTCTTATATTTGGCCGTAGGGTCTTTTTTAATCATCTCATAGGTGCTATTATCACTTAATTGAGTACCTAATTCTTCTAAATAATATATTTTCGACATGACCACTATTCCCCCTCCCTTATCGGCCGGCCTGACCACTATGTCATTTCTCTGCGTTAGCATCTTAATTCCTTTTTTCATATCCATGTTAGGCCGAAACCTTGGGAGTTTCAAAGATTCCAAATCTTGACTCACCATTTTTTTAAAAGATTCAATTTGACAATTATTACTAATCTGAGGGTTGAATAGAGATTTATTCCTTAATCGGGTATGTTGAATATTACTAACTGGTGCACTATTAATCATATTTCTAGTACTAGATAAACCCATAAAATACTTTTTAATATTAATCTTTCTAATAAATTTCTGTAGGTCTATAAAAATATCAAATTTATTTGCTGGTTTGGGTGGGGCAAACTTCAATCCTTTGTCCAACACAAGAATTTCTTCCTTAGTAAGTGTAGTACCGCTGATATTGAAAATACCTTCTCCTACTACTCTCTTTTTCGCTTGGACCTTCCGGCCTGCTCTGCACCCTCTTGTCTTCCGGGGCTTCTGTTGACACATCCTTCTTTCCGGGGACTTCTTTCCCCACCCTCCTTCCCTAAAAAATTCCTCTGCTGATAGTCATAATCCAATGGTTCAAATCTATTGTATAGCGGTATAGGACTTCTCCCTTCAAAACGCGGTCCTTGCCATCCCAAATGTTCCTGTCTGGGACTTCTGGGATAGAAAGGCCTATTATCCTATCTAGGACTTCTAGGATAAGATGGTCTATATTCCTGCCTGGGAAAATAAGGAGGTCCATAGGGCTGCTGATAGGGCTGCTGATAATAATTATTATTATTAGGTTTGGGATAATAAGGTCTATAAGGTGGACGATAGGATTTACCATATCCATTATTTTTCCCCTGTGGTTTATTGTGGAATGAACCACCATTCCTTGGTCTCCATCCATTATGTGGTGTGTGATATCCCTTATCTCCTTTGGGGTGATTAATTTGGGAATTCCCTTTACCTTGGCTTCTAGATTCTTTTGGGTATTCATTTATATGTCCCTTAGTAGTTTCTAAACGAACTTCTTTAGCGGGAGTAGTATTAGCTGAACTACATTCTGATTCTGTACCTGAAGATTGCCATTTAAAAACTTGATCTTTACTGAAGTCATTTATATCTCTTTGATATTTTTTCATTTTTTTATTTTTCACTTCTAAGTCTATTTTCTCCAAATCTTTGTTTAATCTTTTACCAAGATTGACCATTTCTACTGACTCCTTATATGGTTCCATCTTTTCTTTAATCTCTAAAATTTGTGTTTCTAAAATCCTTAATTTTCTCTGTTTGCGTTTCAATATAAATCTCATTAGTTCCAAACCCCTTTCATGAAAAAAATCAAACCATTCATTTTTTGATTCCTGGTCTATTAGTCCATCACTGATGGGCACATCCCATCTCAATCTTCTTGGGACTAGTCTCTCCTTGAGGTATTTTTCATGGGTAATCATGTCCCACCATAATTTAACCTTTTTTTCCATCACATGACCCAATCTTCTATATAGGGTATTTAAATCACCTGTGGGTTCATGAGGGGTTTTACTGAAAATATCCTCTACATTGATGGACCTGTTTTCTAAGAAATTGAACACTTCCATTATGAGCTAGCGGGAGAAAGAAGTAATATTTATAACAATGATGGTGTGAACCTCCTGCGCTCCCAAGTGTTATTTGAAATTTTTAAACAAAATAAATATGTGTCTAAATCCCAAAGAAAGCTGCTAACATCAAATCATATACCAGTGACCATATACAATGAAAGTAATAAGGGATGCAGCGCTACATTCAAATAATGCAACTATGTGAATGAGGGATCTTAAATCAACAAATTAAGTGAAATTAGATAACAATGGCAACATTAATAATACATATCAATACGTGCTCGTTAAATATCATTAACACAAATAAAGTAAATAGCTCAAAACTTGTGAAAAACATTTTTGAAAAACACCATCCATATATATATGAATGAAGCAAAAATACACATATATATGGTGCAATCCCACGTGCCTATTGTGAAGTGAAATGATGGTAATAATAGTACAAACAAAATGAAATCTCAAAGTCCAAAAAATATATACTAATGGTGACAAAACAGTAAATGGTGCTTCCAAATAATACTGTTAGTGACCATAGGTGAAACTCGTGCAAATTTCTGAGTGCGTCCAAATCTGAGAATCCAACCACCATCTGGATTAGCCTCTCACCTCATCCCTTCGACCCTTGCGGATCAAAGAGCAGTAGTGGATCCCTCTCACGGATCCTCCAGGCAATGAAACACTCCAAGGGCAGTTTTCTCAGACCAATATTCCCACACTGGCTCTTCTCCAGGAAAAGTTGTAGTATCAATCTCTCAAATGAGACAAAGGAATCCTCCCATAGTGTAGTATATTTAATTATACCATAGGGACAAACAGCATTTTTTGCATTACACTTACGTAGCAGCCAGTTCAAGAAAAAAACCTCATGCTTTCAGATGAGGATATATCTGTTTGGGTGTACAGCTGAATCCACAGATGTACCAAGATGGCCACCACGCCGGAAATACGTCACCACGTCAAGCCGACGCGTTGCGTCACAATGTCATGTGACTTCATCAGGGCTGTCAATCACCTGTGGCACTGCTGAGGTGTTATGGAAGACCAGGATGCTTCAATAGCGGCCTTCAGCTCTTCTGCATTGTTCAGTCTCATGTCTCTCATCTCTCTCTTGGCAATGCCCCATAGATTTTCTATGGGGTTCAGATCAGGCGAGTTTGCTGGCCAATCAAGCACAGTAATCCCACGGTCATTGAACCAGGTTTTGGTGCTTTTGGCAGTGCGGGCAGGTGTCCAGTCCTGCTGGAAAATGAAGTCAGAAACCCCATAAAGCTCATCTGCGGAAGGAAGCATGAAGTGCTCCAAAATCTCCTGGTAGACGGCTGCGTTGACCCTGGACTTAATGAAGCACAGTGGACCAACACCAGCAGATGACATGGCTTCCCAAATCAACACAGACTGTGGAAACTTCACACTGGACTGCAAGCATCTTGCAGTGTGTGCCTCTCCATTCTTCCTCCATACTCTGGGTCCTTGGTTTCCAAATGAGATGCAAAAGTTTCTCTCATCAGAAAAGAGGACTTTGGACCACTGAGCAACAGACCAGGTCTGTTTTTCTTTAGCCCAGGTAAGACGCTTCTGACGTTGTTTGTTGTTCAGAAAGGGCTTGACAAGAGGAATAGGACATTTAAAGCCCATGTCCAGGATCCGTCTGTGTGTGGTGGCTCTTGATGCACTGAATCCAACCTCAGTCCACTCCTTGTGAAAGTCCCCAACACTTTTGAATGGACTTTTCCTGACAATCCTCTCCAGGCTGTGGTCATCCCTGCTGCTTGTGCACCTTTTTCTTCCACACTTTTCCCTTCCACATAACTTTCTTTTAATGTGCTTTGATACAGTACTTTTGGGAACATCCAACTTCTTCTGCAATTACCTTTTGAGGCTTTCCCTCCTTATGGAGGGTGTCAGTGATGGTTTTCTGCACAACTGTCAGGTCAGCAGTCTTTCCCATGATTGTGATTCCTACTGAACCAGACTGACAGACCATTTAAAGGCTCAGGAACCCTTTGCAGGTGTTATGGCTTAATTAGCTGATTAGAGTGGGACACTTTGAGCCTAGAATATTGCACCTTTTCACAATATTCTAATTTTCTGAGATTGTGGATTTGGGGTTTTTATGAGCTGTAAGCCATAATCATCACAATTCTGACAAATCACAGCTTGAACTGTCTTGTTTTACATGTAATGAGTCTATCTCATATATTAGTTTCACCTTTTAAGTTGCATTACTGAAATAAATGAACTTTATTCTAATTTTTTGACTTTCACCTGTACATTATGTTAAATGATAACTGCACTTAAAAAAATTGCATGATAGCAGTAGTAGAGTTTTGCTCCTTTTTAGCCATTAATTAATGCAGAAAATTTTGGAACTTTGTACAGAGCCTTAAGTAGGGCTAAACTAAAGTTAGCCAATAAAGGGTATCCAAAGTTTTGTTTTTTATTTGGATAAAGTAGGAAATGGTTAAGTGCATCTATTGGCATAGCATTTTTTAGGTAGAATGGGCAAAGGTTAAAACTCCTTTCAGGTTTTACTGCTGATTCCTTCACTTTCTGTCTGGTGAAAAGGTTGTTCCTGAGAAGGAAGTGTGGGGAAATCTCTCTAATGTAACATCAGATAGCAGTAAAACCTAGCAGATATCTAATCCTTTCCCACTCTATCCAAAAACGTAACACTTTTGGGTATGGATGCACTTCAAACACCCGTTAGTTTTTTTTACGTCCTCTGGGTCCAGTCACTTTTTACCTGTAGACAGAACATAATTTGAGAAGAAATCTCTCTAAAGTGCACAAAACATCCTCTTAGGAAGTTGTTAATTCAATGAGTCTCACCAATGAAAGATTCACCTCTATTCCTGTTCTGAGCAAAAAACTGTAAATTTTGGAGTTCCTCTAATTTTCTGTCCTTGTGACAGTGGTCAGCAGGACAAAGAGAGAGTGCATTTCACTTGTGAGGAAGCAGGTAGCAATAAAAACTTAGCAGGGCTTTAACCCTTAAGAAAAAGTAGAAAAATATTGTCTTTGCACATACACTCACCGTCCACTTTATTAAGTACACCGGTTCAATTGCTTGGTAACACAAAATGCTAATCATTATTGCAATAAAAATGGCCTGTGAGTAAAGAACCACAGGAAAGGAGGTTCACCAGAGAACAGGTCTGCGGCTTGAAAACAGTAATGTTTATTGACAAATAGTACACCACATATCAAAAATAAAGATAACCCTGCACAATAAAACAAAAATGACAACATTTCCATATAATAAAAACACCCGCCTGGGCATACAGGCAGACTCTCCATTCAAGCAGGACACACAAATATGGGATAACAAAAATTGCGGTCCGGGAGCCCAATATGAAGTGAAAGGGTATGTAAGCAATCTAAAATATGGGCTGACTGCAACATGTAGAGAAAAATAGAAGTATTAGGGTGATCATATATCACTTAAGGCCACAATGGTGCCAAATGTCTGAGTCTGTAACCATGGAGGCAGTCCATACAGCCCCAAAAGAGTATAGTGCAATCAATAGTGACCCGTAATGTCCTGAAGGGGATAATCCCCATACAAAATAAGGTAGTAGTGAATACCGTGAAAATGGCAAGCTAGAGTCACACAGGGGCAACAGGACCATGTAGAAGATCAAACAATGACCAGAGTCAGAAATCCAATGACCAGAATGGATAGGTATGAGCATAAGGCCATAGCCATGCCCTGCAGAGAAGCAGGACGAGTGCAGATATCAGATGGATATAACTCAGCAGAGCATTCAACATCAGAGGGAATACCCCAATGTGGTAGTGACCAGATTCAGAGATACACAGGTCACCCTTCCAGTAAACATCACAAAGTTTGATCAGTGTCCTTCCGCTGTGTGATGCAGGTAGGGTGATGTGCCAGATAGTGGTGCATAAGGATACGGGTCTGTGATGATTGCACTACCATGTTCAGCTTGGCTCAGCTTGATTGCAGAGCCGAGAGGAGGAACCTGTGATGTCAGGGACATGAGTGTCATGTCGACTCAATGCATTTAGGCATCTAGACCTGGTGAAGATGACTTGCTGAAGTTCAAACTGAGCATCAGAATGGGAAGAAAGGGGATTAAGTGACTTTGAACATGGCATGGTTGTTGGTGACAGACGGGCTGGTTTGAGTATTTAAAAAACTGCTGATGTACTGGGATTTCACGCACAACCATCTCTAGGGTTTACAGAGAATGGTCCAAAAAATATCAAATATCCAGTGAGTGGCAGTTGTGTGGATGAAAATGCCTTGTGGATGTCAGAGGAAAATAGGCTGACTGGTTGCTGCGATATTCAGATGGTATGGTCAGAATTTGGTGTAAACAACATGAAATCATGGATCCATCCTGCCTTGTATCAATGGTTCAGGCTGGTGGTAGGGGATATTTTCTTGGCACTGGCAAGGTGTACCTAATAAAGTAGCCAGTAAGTGCACTTAAAGTCTTTTCATCCCTTGAAGCTGCTTGATATAAAAATGGTACCCTATCATTTATTTCAACATGTATATGTATTTTGCTGGTGTCAAACAGTTGGTTACAGTTATGAAAATCTAAAATTGGGTCTGAAAGGATTAATTTAATATAACCGAATCCATTTTGTATACACTAATACAAGATGCTTGTTTAACATATACATATATGTGAACTTTGTACACACTAACAAAACTGTCTATGCCATCTTTATGTAGAAATAAGTGTTTTTGCAAACTTTACAAAAATAGGAGGTAACCTTTACTCTGATTTCTGAAAAGTTGTAACCACAGCTTGGGCGTTGGACCAGATTATAGCCATGGTCTGAGTGTTAGACCAGATATGGTGTGAAAGATAAGGCAGAAAAGTGTAAATGCAGACCTCATACAAATAATTGTTGAGTTAAGGTAAAAATAATGTACCTAATGTCTTTCCAAAGGCTACAGTATAAAAACCCTGATGTTATGCCAATAAAGCTGAAGAGTTTTGCAATCACAACTGAGGTGACTTGAGCGCATTCACTTTCTGAGATCTTGTAGCTGTGTCCAGGTGGGACCATTAGTACCTGAGGGGGTCCCCAAGGAAAAGGAAAAAGACCACCTACACCTACTTACCTGCAGGGTCTATTTATGAAGAAGTCACAGGGAAATTTGCCCAATGAATCCTTTACTAACATTCACTCAAGAAAGACTGGATGGCAGTTACCTGATATTACACAGTCACATTCACCCTATTTACAATGATGAAGTGGGTCCTCTTTTTGTTTCCTCCTGCAGTGAGTAGCCCTAAATACAGCAGTCCTCAATTCATTTTACCACATAGTCTCCTGTGATGTATCCTGAGTAGATATGACCTTGATGCCTTGGGAACTTAGCATGAAAAAAGGTCAGCAATCCATTTGCTACCCTATTAAGTGCCTTTTGAGGGCATATAGGTCCTCTTAAAGCTTGACAGAGAGGACCTGTGTGCTCTCACAATATGCATTGTTGATTGCTGCTTTTAGCAGGAGAGCTATATTTTACATGAAGTGCCTTTCTTCATGCTGTGCCCCTAGCAACAACACTGCTGGCCAAGCACCCTGGAAGTTTAGAGGCATCCTTTGCTTGATTCCCTAGGTTCATAGGAAGTGGAGTGAACATTGCTTTGCATCAGTCATCCTGGCAGAAAAGTCACTCATTAGTAAACCCCCCTACACAAAACATTAAACAGTTAAAGAATAAGTTCACCTTTCATAACATGTTACATCCATATTCAGGGTGTAACATTTAATAAGTTACGATCAGACCGGCCCCCACTCCCCCACTTTGACAGCTAGCGGGGGATCTTCTTCCCCCTTGCTAGCTGTCAAATTCACATGCCTCTGTGAATGAGAGACTGCAAGTCCCAACAGCTTTAGCTTCTGTCGGCTTGTAGTCCTCAATGAACTACCACGGCGCTGTAGAGCGCCATGGTAGTTCATTTATTCTTCCTGTCAGTATATCTGCTTGCCTGTATATCCCATATGGGCAAGCAGATATACTGACAGGTCTGCAGGAGACCTGCGTAGCACCAGCAATCTTCGGATCACTGTTGCAATGCTTTAAAGGCTCCTGCAGACAAAAATAATAAATGCACATTTTTTTACCTTGCAACAAATGTGCATTTATTATTTTTTACTAAAAGGTGAAATTATCCTTTAATACATTTGTGAAATTCCTTACCATTGAAGAGAAAAATCTAACTGAATCATATCCTCTCCTCTCTCATCAAGGTCTGGGAACTGCATTGAATGTGGATGGGTACTCTAGGTCTGTACATGTGAATGTGTACTCGTCCACTTCAACATAAATCATGCCTCCACACTCTCCAGCCACACTGCTCAGCACCACATAGCAGGACAGTTAGATGATAATCTTATAAATGTAAAGCATGCATGTGCAAAATGTTAAGTTCATTCTATGTAGTCTACTTTAATTAAATATTTAATTCTCCCTCCTCCAGGTGTTCTGTTACTGGCTGTGGCTGCTATCTTCACATGTGATCTCTCCCCTTTTGGCCACAGGAACAGATAAACTAATTGATCAGAAACTGTAGCCATCCTACAGGAGATGACTTATATCCCATGGGATCACAGACAAGAACACATTTATAGCACAGCAAGGAACAGGAAGTCTCCCTCCAGTGGGGTCAGAGAAACAGGAAGTCTCCCATAATTGGTGTCACAGAAACACAAAGCGAGGGGAAGACTCCCTCCAGTGGTGTCACAGAAACAAGAATTCTCCCTCCAGTGGTGTCACAGGGACAGGAAGTAAGGGGAAGTCTCCCTCCAGTGGGGACACAGGGTCAGGAAGTGAGGGGAAGCCTCCCTCCAGTGGGGCCACATAAACAGTCTCCCTACTGTGGGGTCACTTCTTCAGGAAGTGAGAGGAAGTCTTCCTCCAGTGGGGTCACAGAAACAGGAAGTCTCCATCCAGTGGGGTACAAAAACAGTAACTCTCCCTCCAGTGAGATCACAGGGTCAGGAAGTAAGGGGAAGTCTCTCTCCAGTGGGATTATATAAACAAGAAGTCTCCCTCCAGTGGAATCACAGAGTCAGGAAGTGAGGGGAAGACTGCCTCCAGTGGTGTCACAGAAACAGGAATTCTCCCTCCAGTGGTGTCACAGGGACAGAAAGTGAAGGGAAGTCTCCCTCCAGTGGGGACACAGGGTCAGGAAGTGAGAGGAAGCCTCCCTCCAGTGGGGTCACAGAAACAGGAAGTCTCTCTCCAGAGGGGTCACTAAATATTATTCTAAGTAGCAGCAGTTGTGGTAACTAAACATTGTTTAGCATGGATTGGCATGTATAGTGGCACAGTATAAATTGGCAGTCAGCTTGACTTGTAGTTCTACAGTAGCTGGAGAGGCAGCTGTTCTGCACTATATCACTTATAAACTCAACATTTCAATCCACAGGAACCCCTAAAATTATTTTCAGGTCTCAGGGTAACCATAGCTAAAACCAATTAATTAAGAGTCACTGAGAAAAATGTCTACCTTATGGTGGTGGTCAGTAGAAACAATGTCCCCTCTATATTGGTGGCCAGTAAAAGGAATGCTCCCCTTATGTCAGTGGTCAGTAGGAAGAATGTCCCCCTTACACTGGTGGTCAGTGGGAACAATGTCTCTGTTCCACCATCACTGCACCCTTCCTGCACACATGTTCCACTACCAATGTATACCTGTTTTGCTACCACTACACTATCAACACATATGTTCCACCACTGTACCATTCTGCACACATGTTCCATCCCTGTATTCCCTCTGTATGCATGTTCCATCCCTGTATTCTCTCAGCACACATTCCATTCCCGTACCCCCTCTGCACACATGTTCCATCACCCTATTGCTGAAAGGAATCTGTGGCTGACAGTTAATCCCTCAATTGCCAGACAGTTAAATTAATCCATGGGTGCTTTAGTAGTACAATGTAAAGGTGTCTGGCAACTGAGGGGTTAACTGTTAGGCACAGGCTCAGCTCTCTCCCCAGCAGCTATGGGGTACCTCCCCCATTCTTCTCTGCTTATACAGAGTGGCCATAAAATCCTTTATCTCTCCCTGTGTGCCCCAGGGATCTGCACAATTAATAGTGAAGTCTGATGTTTATTTCCCTGCTGGCCTGTCTAAGTGACTTCTTGATCCCCAGTGAAATCTTTTACCCCAGCCTGCCTGTGCTGTGGGCAGGCATGTATGGAGTTAAATGCTTTCAGCTCCAGGTTTGCTGACAGCTGTTATTGTTTGATGGGAGGAGGGGCACATTGCCTCTGTGGGCAGTCTGAGACTTTGAGTCTCAGACTGGTCCGCCCACTACAGCCTGCAGGAATTGCATTATTGCTCACTGACATGAGAACTACAGAAGGGATGTACCAATTCCAGTGGCTGGGGGAATGCAAGGCACAGCAGCCACTGGTCTTACAATCAGGAAGACACAGGGTATTAACCCCGTGATGCTGTTTCTCGGAAACTACAGAGTCAACCATAAGATGGACCACATATTCTAGGAAGTTAGGAAAGCAGGAATAAAACTATGTAAAAGGTTTTTGCCCAGAGTTTTGCTTTAGGAATCAATTGGGAATCTTTGAAAAAAAATCAACAATTCTCCATTTAAGACAGAAAATGTTTAATTGTGTTTGATATCAGCAATTTTAACATCTTGCATTTCCTTTTGAAGTTTAGAATATGTGGGCACTAAATATGTTTTATACAGTCATTACATCTTTCCTTAGACTATCACCTCATTTCACTCTAAAGTCCACAAACTGAGTCAAAATTATACTCTTCTCTCATTGCCATGGAGCATCAGTTTTATTTATTTTACCTGTGAAATATGCGACATGTAAACAGATATTTGAATCTGTCCAAAATCCAAATCCATGTTCTATAAAACATTACATGGTGATGGAACCAGAGCTAGCATTATGGGGAACCAATAATAGGCAATCCCTTCTGGAGATGAACAATTGTGTCTTCTAGATAAAGAGTGTGGGGGGTCTAATGTGGGGGCTGAATGTAAAAGGGCACAGAGGTTTTGGTGCACTTTCTGCCAAAAGTTTTGAGCTATCGGGCAGGACCACCAAATGTGGAAGAAGGTTCCAATTTCTGGACAACCACAAAAGCAACATGCAAATGAGACTGCAGAGGTGTGTGCCAGTCTACTTGGAACAAGGTACCATCAAAGTTGTACATTATAATTAGTTTCCACCACCGCTGCATTTCAGAAGCATGATTTTGTGGTCACCCAGCTACATACAGCATTTTATACTATTTATTTCATAGTAGAGGAGCCCACTCATTGAAGATACAGTTCTTTCATATTGGTACAGGCTTTGGGCTTATCCTTCTCTCTACATCCTTCCTGTATCTCCTTTATACAATTATATGATTTCAAATATTAATTTAACCTTACACATACATTAGCTCTTTAATGTTTTTACAGTTGCAAGAGAGACAAATTAAGCAGTAATATTCATTTGAATAAAACAAGCATTTAATGTATTAAACAAGTGGAAATATATGAAAACATTTTTTGTCAGAAGAATAATGATTTATTACCTTGCATTGAAAAGATCACTGTGTTTACTTAGGTACAACAGAATTTATGAAATTGCTTTCTGTGATTTTCAGGAATCCGTATAGCCATGGTTATAAAGACTCCAAATAAATAATTGTCACTATCAGTGGGTTATGTCATACTGATTCTGAAGCAAAGTATCAGTTTAGTGGAAATGTGAGTATTTGAAGACTTAGAAACACTTATTAGCATTACATTCTTAAGGTCCAATATTTATTGATTAACATGTTCTGAAATTCTCTAGTAGTTTTGAGTCCATGAACCACTACAAAAGAATATCTCTAAAAAAATTCTAGCCAATGACCCATTATTCTCGAACGGCGTTCATCAGAGAAAGAGTACTAAGATTTACACCCTATTTCTAATTGCTGCATAATAGATATTGGTATATATTTATAGGATTTGACTTGATATTTTTTGTACATTCACACAACCTTCACCATATTAATAAAATAAATTTTCATGTACTGTACATTTATCCATCATTTACCAAACATTCACCCGTACAAAAAAAAACATTAATTGGCCCCAAATCCAAGGAGCACCTTCAGGCTCTCTAGGGGCATACATTATTGTCATGTACCTTGTGGCAAAGCCTGATGAGTAGAGGAAGGCCTCTCTTACAGCCCTGGCCCAAGGACCACTGATGCTGCGACAGTGGGCATGAGAGTGGCAAGGTATGATTGCCTGTAAGATGTCCCACCGACCGTAGTAGTGAGAAGTAGGTGCGTCACCAGTGGTGGGTCAGATGGCCAGAACAGCAGATGGTGGCAGAAGCAGCAAACCCTGTACTGGGTGGATGGCAAATGGTAGTTGCTTGGCAGACAGCTGGTGAGCTGCAGGTGCAGGAAGGCTGGCAGCACACAACAGGTGAAGGACCAGCAAAGTAAGACAGATGGATAAATGGATGCATGATGACACTAGCCAGGTCAGCAACACACGGTCAGGCATAGGCATAGAAGGTAGGCAGAGAATGGTCAGGGTACAGGCAGAGGTCAGCAACACTTGGAACTTTGCAGATGAGCAGAAGAAAGTCAGGGCAGTTAGCCTTCTATGCATAAAAAACAATGTACTTAAATGGTCACCTCTGTACAGGTGGTCAGGGAATATAGTTTAATGCAGCTTCACCTACAGCAGGCCTCATTCCAAAAAGCCACAGATCTAACATACTAATATGTGGCTGCATCCATAGCACAATGCTATGATCACTGGCCAGGAAATACAGGAGTCCGAACAAGGGGTGAACAAAAGAGTTCCTGTGAATCCAATTGTGCAGTTTTCCTCAGAGCATGGGAGCAACTCACAAAATGTAGTTAGTGGGATGTGCAGATACCTCTCCAAAACCGAGTTTCTTGTCTTCCCCCCAGCCCGGACACCACCCCCCATTGATTTCTCCGTCACATCCAACAACGCTACCATCAAACCCGCCCTGCAGGCCAGAGTACTGGGTGTCATTCTGGACTCCAACCTATCCTTCCAGCCCCAAGTCCAATCTTTAACAAACTCGTGCAGACTCCACCTCCGCAACATCGCCAAAATCCGCACGTTCCTAACCCCAGAAACCACTAAACAGCTCATCCACTCTCTCATCATATCACGACTCGACTACTGCAACTCCCTCCTCACTGGCCTGCCTCACCGCTGGCTATCCTGAATACGGCTGCCAGACTCATTCACCTTTCCAACCGCTCTGTCTACGCCACCCCCCCTCTGCCAATCCCTCCACTGGCTTCCGAATGCGCAACGGATCAAATTCAAAATCATAACGCTGATGTACAAAGCTGTCCACCATACTGCCCCGAACTACATCACTGACCTATTATCCAAGTACCGCCCAGCACGCACACTCCGCTCCTCACAAGACCTCCTTCTCTCTAGTTCCCTGGTCTCCTCCTCCCATGCCCGCCTCCAGGACTTCTCCAGGGTGTCACCCATCCTCTGGAACTCCCTGCCCCAACCCATCAGATTATCACCTACTCTCCCCTCCTTTAGGCGCACCCTGAAAACCCATCTCTTCAGGGAAGCCTACCCCACCCCCTGCTAACTTGCCGACCTCCTCCACTCTTCCTACCACTCCATCCCCCACAGCTATCTCCTCCTGTGCCACCATCCCCTCCCTCCTAGATTGTAAGCTCGAAAGAGCAGGGCCCTCGAACCCCTTGTGTATCACATTGTATTGGTATTGTTCTGTCACATGTTCTGTCCCCTTTGTAATGTACAGCGCTGAGCGAACTATTGGCGCTTTATAAATACTGTATAATAATAATAATGGGTCAGTACTTGTGTCTGGCAGACACCCCACTACTTGTACTTGGCCTTTCATCTGCTGCTGTTCAGAACACCTAATTTTGTTTTGTAGGGACATTTTTCTTCTCTGAATCAGAGATGGTTACTGAACTGTTGCTCTCCACAGGTTAATTTGAATCTGAATCTCATCCATCATGCTCAGAATCGGAAAGACCTCCTCATTTGTGAATAAATACAAAAAACAGAAAAAAGGTCATCGCTAATCCAAGAAATAAATAATATTATGTGCAATGGATAGAGATATACCAAAATCTTAAAGTGCTACCATATAAACAAAAATTGCAGCACTAAAGCAATTGAAAAATGTAGTGTATCCCCATATTTAAATATGAATTCAATAATGTGCGTATACGTAAAAACTAAAAGTCCAATAGTACTTTGATAGATATAGTAGACTTTATGAAGAAGATAGTATAATGAACCACATATATAGTCCCATTGTCCTCTGTAAGAAGTCTTCACCAAGTGATCCAGGACAAACAAAAGTGTCACCTCCACCAATGGCTAAAATGAAAACTCACCAAAAGATGTTACATATGCTTATATAGTGATTAACTCCCAAGATGTGATACCTGTATTTGCCAGTAGTTCTAAAGAAGGAAGGAAGGAAGGAAGGAAGGAAGGAAGGAAGGAAGGAAGGAAGGAAGGAAGGAGAGAGAAGTCTGCTGCCTAGCCCAGCCCATTCCAGTCCGCGGAGGAAGACTGTGCAAATTGAATGTTTACTTGCTGTATGTAGATGACCTTCAGAACTCATTACAGAAGGTTTTATAGTATAGCCTTCCATGTTTATATAGACCAAAGTTTAGCAAATGATTCAGAAAGAATCTAAATTTGTAGAACTAGTGCATATACTGACATCTGGTGGAACACAAAATGAATAATAATTGATTTCTTGATGTGTTGGAGGATGGCATCTTGGGTGTTAACCACTAAACAAGCCTATATTGCTGTTCTTTTTTTAAACACCTACATCTTTTGGTGAGTTTTCATACTGTCTTCTTCATAGAGTCTACAATATCCATCAAAGCCCCATTGGACATTTAGTTTTTACGTATATGTTAGTTTACATTGTTTCACATTATTGAATTCATATTTATATACAGTATGTGGATACCCTAAAATTTTCAATTGTTTTATCGCTGCATTTTCTGTTTATAACCCTAACCTTTTTTGGACATGGCGTTCAGGTTCTGGTGGCACTGTACTGGTGTGGCAGTGATCAGAATACTTTTACTGGTTTATATAGTTCTGATGACTTGCAATCAGAACAGTATTGCTAGCTTCATTGACTCTGTGGACATTGGCACTGGTATGGTGGTGATCAGGATACTGGTGTTGGTGTGTACTAGTCTGGTGTCACTGCAATCAGGGACACTGGCTCTGTTGGCACTGCCACTGGTGTGGTTGTGATCAGAATTCTGTTACTGTCTTGAATGGCTCTGCTGACTAGCATTCAGAACAGTATTGTTGGCTTCACTGACTCCGTTGACAGTGGCACTGGTGTGACAGTGTTCAGAAGACAGGTTCTGTCATATACTGGGCTAGTGTCACTGTAATCAGGGACACTGGATCTGTTGACAAAACACTGGTGCTGATCTGGTGTATATACAGTGTTACTGGCAGTACTGGTTACATTGGGGCAGCTGTGCAGTTGTGACAGTTGACAGGTACTGTAGCTGGCTACACTGTTTATTTAAACTACACTGGTGAGCTAGTAATCAGGGACACTGTACACTGTCTGGCACAGGTGTGTGTTTAAATCTGTGACAGGCAATGGATGACTCACTGTACTGCTGTAACTGGTCTCTCCCCTCTTGATGATGCTCTCTGTGAGACAATGAGACAAGTTAGCAGCAAAGGGCACATTGTTCCTAAGATGAGCATGCTACTGCACTTTACACTGATCTGTCACCCACTGTGTATTGTAGACACAGCAGGTGACAGATTGCTCCACAGTGCGGCCCGTGGGGTGTGAGTGATGCACATTCTAGGTAGGAGATCATATGACATCCAGAAAGAGCTCCCAACTAGCTGTCATTTTACTATAGGCCATGCAGGAATCAGATATTATTAATTTCTTATTTACCACTAATGCAGCCTTTCCTCACCCCCCCCCCCCCATTCCTTCAGGACACATAATAGCCCTTTTAAATGCTGCTGTTGCACACTTTATCTCCCTCATCTCTTTAAGGGTGTGCATTTGAGCAATTTCTTTGCCCTGCTAATGTAGTCTTTCCTTTCCTTTCCTTTCCTTTCCTTGCCCTCCTTTCCTTAAGCTATTTCCCACCAAATGGATATATGTAATTGGTGGAATTTTCAGGATGCTCGCCACAGGGTAAGTCCATAGACTTCTTCAACTGACCTTTGTTGAGGAAAAATATTGGGGTGCTAGCAGTGAGGACAGTTGAGTGTTGGCATTAAGGAGGAAGGTTGCTGGAGCTGGCAGTGAGGGGGAGAAGAAAATGTGAGATGGCATCAAGGGTGAGCTTTTTACCCCTTCCTGATAGAAATGGACAATCATGCAGGGATCTTCTGCCATCAATCAAAAGGGAAAACAAAATGTCTCACTTTGAGCATGAATGTCAAAGAAGTTTTGCTACATTTCCTGATGGTGGTTGGATCCACTGCACTGTAGATATAACTGAAAGGAGACAACGTAATAGGGAAGAGAGCTGGCGACTCTCCAAATAGATGGCTTTGATTTGACAACATTTTTGCTGAAACAGGCAAAACTGTCCTTTGTGTGCATCCTTTCACCATATATTTGTGTACAGCAGTATGTTGTCTAACCATTTGCCATAGATGCCATTACCTTTATTTATTTTGGTGTCTGGCTCCACCACACTGGATGCATAGCTGCAGGGGAAAACTCAAGGGCAAAGGCTAGCTGGCCCCACATAAACTGACTTTGGTTTACCCATTTCTGACACAGGCAAAGCTGTCTTTTGTGTTCTGAACTTCACTACCAACTTTTTGGATATAGTTTCACACCAAAGACCCCCCCCCACACACACACACACACACACACACACTTTGCTATATCTGCCATTAAATGTAATCATTACCCTTTAAAAAAAAAAAACAAGGTATGCAAAAGACTAAAGTGAGAGGTAGAGGTCCTGCACACTGAGGTGCATTTTGTTTTAATTGATCTTTTGAAGTGTTTGTGTGTGTTTTATTGTAAGACCATTCCTGCCAAATCACAAACTGGTCATATGTGGCTTTAAATTTGGCCATTTCAGACCTGTTGGGCTAAAAAAAGTTAATTGAGTCACATTTTTAATTAATATATCCAAAGTAAATCAGTGCTAAAAAACTGAGATAAAACCAAAAATTAATTTTAAAGTGGCTACTTGTGTGACTGTGATACCAATCATTAGTTTAAATATAGCAAAAAAGCAGTGCTAAATAAACAAACTAGATAAAGTCTTGCATGCAAAATAGAGTGTCTATATCAAGATAAATAAATCATCAAATATATACATAAAATGTATACAAAAATCAAGGTGCATAAAACGTAAGATGCAAATATAGTAGAAATGTCATAATGCAGATGAAATCAACACCAAGTGCACCCTGCTGTTAGAAGAGTCTTACCAGAAATGGAAAATGGTCAAATACGCCATTAAAATTCCTCCACTTTGAATTCTTATCCATTCACTCTGAAGCCTTGATGGTCATCTCACAATCATTTACTGAAGCTTCAGGGTTGCTAAAGAGATTCCATGTTGCTTGGAGCTTTTTCTTCCCACTAAGAAAAAGTCATGTTACAGCAGCATTCCATGTGCTCACATCTGTAGGCCAAAAGGTAGGCCGTCTACAAACTATGGTGTATATACTGAATTTTTTTTTATAATAGTAATGGTGGCAATCAGTGACTTATAGCGGGATTGTGATATTGCGGCAGACAGTCTGACACTAACTGACACTTTGTGGAACCAGTGACACTAATACAGTGATCAGTGCTAAAAATATACACTGTTACTTTACTAATGACACTAGCTGGGAAAGGGTTAAACATCTAGGGTGATCACAGAGTTAACTGTGTGCCTAGCTATGTGTTTTGTGTACTGTGTTAGGTGTTTTTACTAGGTAATTTGCTAAATTTACTTTCCCTGCTTTGCAGGAAAAGAAAATCTAGCAGATCGCTCCTGACATGACACAGCTCTGCCTTTTTTACATAGGCAGAGCTGTATCCTGTCATTCTCCTCATTGATCAATAGGTGCTGGTGCTCCTCCATTGGCTGGCACCTGTTGATCGGCTTCTGCTGTGTCCCATCATAGCAGAAGCACTGCTCTGGTGGCTCATATACATCCCCTATGGCAGAAGTGCAAAATCACGTTTATATACATGATTTTGCACAGAACGTCCACCCAGTATCAGTAAATCTGCTATGGGGCACATGGAAAGTGGTTAAAAAATGTTAGAATTAAAAGTTATGGTAACATACATAAATGCATATTACTGTAACATTTATTGTAATAGGGATTTTTTGTATATTGTATTATGTTGTATTTTATTGCATATTTGATAATGACACTTGGAGACATTTTCAAAGGTACATTTACAAAGCATTTAAAGTTGATCCAGGGAATATCTGATTGCCTCTCAGGGGATCAGGAAGGAATTTGTTTTCCCGCAGGAGCAAACTGGATCATGCTTTTGCTGTGTTGTTTTTTTTTTCGCCTTCGTCTGGATCAACTGTAGGTATAGGATTATACCTTTTTTTTTATTGTTGAAGTGATGGACTTTTGTCTGCCAGACTAACTATGTAACTGTAAAACATAAGGATAACAATGACAATGCACAACCATGTATCGTTATGTAGAACTTGAACAGCAGGCTTGTGTGGGACAAAGTTTATAAATAATTCAGGAGAGAACAAAGTCAGCTTGTATGATTCAGTAGAGTAGATCTGTGGTGCAATGTTGAACTATGTATGGACAGTATATTAGATGTTTCTTAGACTATTTCTATAATTTTTTGCTGTGTCCCTAGTTTTTGATTGATTATGCTTGATGCACTTGTAAACCCTTAGGTGCTTTTGAGGTTTTGCTCTTGGATCAACATTAAATATTAAGTGCACAAAATTGGACCTGTACAAGACAAGTAAATGCCATAATGTATGCTCTCTCTCATTATAGTACTCTAAAGTGAGGTTATCACTTGTTTACATAATATTATTTATTCATATACTGAGAAGGCATTCACAGATCATTTCCTGTTACAAAGCCATAGAACAGCACATCCTCAAAGTTAATACAAAAATACAGCTTGTCAGCTTTATTTCACTAAACATAGGAATGCATTCAAGGATTCATACTGGTTCTTAAAAATGACACAGGGGTATATACAAATACATTTCAGAGCATTATAAATTGAGATAGAATGTTTTTACTGTGCTGTCTGTGTCCCAGCTCTCCTTTTGTCGTTGAGACAAAAAGTGCATAGAAATCCAAAATTTCAGAGTTCTCATCAGAGCACGAAAAGAGGGAAAGTCTTCCGAAATGGACACAGAGGGTTAAAGTTTATAGTTTGGTCTGAACAGTTTGAACCTAACCTTGGCTGTTCAGATGAATGCCTGAAAATGTACCTGTTCAGAGGGAGCTGAACGTCAGTATTACTTCTGCTATTATACATCACAGCTTATTGCTGTCAATTATTGTTATGGATGCCAGCACATTCAGGCACCACTGAGTCTCTAATAGTCATTAACATTACCTAGCCCCATTCACTTACATTGCTGGGTGCATCATTTGTAATGTTTTACTTTATGTATTAAGTAAATCACTGCTCCCACCCAAACAATTTTTTTTTTGCTTTGGTACGTGTTTTCCATGGCAATGCACACTCCCCATGCCATTTGGTTGACAATCCTTTGCTTATTAGCTTGGAAAATAGACAGACCTGGTTTTTGACAATCAGCTCCCACTTGACTTCAATGGGATTTGGCATCTGAACTGTAGTCATGTTTGCTGAACCATGCTCGAGATGAACCCAGGTGTGTTCAGCTCATCACTACCAGACACTTGTTGTGGAAACAACTGTGTATGATCCACCTCATTGTTTCTAATTTTTAGGGAATCTTTAATGGCTGGCATAGTACCACTGGATTGGCGTAAGGCCAATGGGGTGCTTATATTTACCAAAATCTTTACCAAGTAATTATAGACCTATTAATTTAACTTCCATAGCTGGGAAGATACTGGAGAGTTTAATAAAATATCACATAGAAGATTTCTTGCTGGAAAAACATTTTAACCACTTCCTGCCCGGCCAATAGCAAAATGATGGCCAGACAAGGACTCTCGTCAATCCAGGTGGGTGTTATATGACGTCCTTCCCAGATCGCACCTTGCGCATTGCTGCAGGGCCACGCTGTGACAAAATCTGTCACCGGCTGTGTACCTCGGACACAGCGGGTGACAGATCTGTGTACCAGCCCAATGCCAGTACCATGTGACCTGCTGTGACCAATCACAGCAGATCACATGACAGTTGTAAACAATGGATGGCTTCCTTTCATGCCATCCATTGTATACAAGTGTGTCTAGCTCTGAATGGCCACAGTGATCTAATGCACAGGCTGGGCCAATCACAGCCCATCTGTGTCTTGTGATTAGCCGTGGCCAATCACAGCTAATCACAACAAAAAAACCTGAATGAATCAATTTCATTCTGTTAAATGCTTGCTTGTAGCAAATAAATTCTTTGATATAAGCAATCAAATTGTGTAAAAAAAACAAAAAATACTGATTACTTCCCCAAAGTAGTACAATGTTACTATGGTAACATTATACTACTTTGGCCATAGTGTAATATGAAAAATAAGTTTTAAAGAGAAAAAAAATTACTAAAAAATAAAAAAATAGTGTATATATATATATATATATATATATATATACAGTATATATATAAAAATGTTTAAAAAAATTATACATTTTTTTTTGTACTGTCACCAGTCAGTGTCCCTGATCACCACCACACCAGTTATATGATGATGCTGTACTGCACTGGTGACAGTATGTAAAAAAAAAATTGTGAAAATAATTTTTTTAATTTCTTCATTTTCCAAAAAATTATGACAAAAAAATTACAACTTCAAAAAACTCACCATGCCTCTTATGAAATATGTTGGACTGTCTGCTTTGCAAAAAGGGGTCATTTGGGAGATGTCTGTACTGTTATGACATTTTTAGGCCTCAAGAAATTAGTATGGCTGTCAGTACTTCAGGATTGATCAAATTTCAGACATATCCCATAATTTGTGAATTCTATAACTTTCCTACTGACTAAATAATAAATACTGTTTTTGGTTATTTTCACCAAAGAAATGTAGCAGAATACATCTTGGCCTAAATTTATGAAGAACAATTATTTATTTATAACAGAAACAAATAAAAACGTGTTTATTTTCAAAATTTTTGGTATTTTTTTTGTTAATTTAGCAAAAAATAAAAACCCCACAGGTGATTAAATACAACCAAAAGAAAGCTCTAGCAAAAAATTTAGTTTAGCCTAGGCAGGAAGGGGTAAAAGTGCCCTGTCTTTAAGTGGTTATGCAACAGACAGCATGGATTCATAAAAGACATAAGTTGTCAAACACATCTGATTCTTTTTATGAGGCGGTAAGCAAAACCTTGGACAGAGGGGTGACGGTGGACGTGGTATACTTTGATTTTGCATAAGCATTTGACACAGTTCCCCACACACGGCTAATGTGTAAGGTAAAGTCTACAGGCTTTGAAAAATCTGTATGTAAATGGATAGAAAACTGGCTAAAAGATCGTATTCAGAGAGTAGTGGTTAATGATTCATACTCTGAATGGTCTAGGGTTGTCAGTGGTGTACCCCAGGGTTCAATGTTGGAACCCTTACTTTTTATTACATTTATAAATGATTTAGGGTCTGGGATTATAAATACCATTTCAGTCTTTGCAGATGACACCAAGCTGTGCAGTGGAATGTCCTTACAGGATGTCTTCAACTTACAAGCTGACCTCAATGCACTGTTTAACCATTAGCCGCCCGGCCAATGGCCGTTTGGCGGCTTCAAATGTGTCCCTGCATTCCGGGTGCACACCACTTGGCGTGCTCCCGCACATGCGCAGTTTGTGCTAATGCAGAGCGGCGCAGCAGTGCGATCTGTCACCGGCCGTGCACCTCGGACAGGGCCGATGACAGATCTGAGTGCCGGCTCCCGTTGCTGGTACCATGTGACCTGCTGTGACCAATCACAGCAGGTCACATGACAGTTGTATATAATGGATGGCTTCATTCATGCCATCCATTGTATACTAGTGCCTAGCTGTGAATGGTCACAGCTAATCACATGCACATGTCATGTGATTAGCTGTGACCAAATCACAGCTAAGCACAAAAAAAAAAAAAAAAAAAAAGCTGACTGAATCGATTTCATTCAGGTAAATGCTTGCTTATAGCATAGTAATAAAAGTAAATTGTGTAAAAAAAAAAAAAAATACTGATCACTTCCCCAAAGTAGTACAATGTTACTATGGTAAAAAAAATCTTAAAAAAATAAAAAAAAATTTAATAAAAAATTAAATATAATAAAAAAAATTAAAAAATAAAAAAAATATATATATATATATATTTTTTCATACTGTCACAAGTCAGTGTCCCTGTTCACCGCCATGCCAGTTATATGATGATGCTGTACTGCACTGGTGACAGTATGTAAAAAAAAAAATAGTGAAAATAATTTTTTTAATTTTTTCATTTTCCGAAAAATTATGACAAAAAAATACAACTTCAAAAAACTCGCCATGCCTCTTATGAAGTAAGTCGGACTGTCTACTCTGCAAAAAGGGGTCATTTGTGGGATATCTGTACTGTTCTGACATTCTTGGACCTCAAGAAATTAGATTGGCCGTCAGTACTTCAGGATTGATCAATAATCAGATCTATACCATAGTTTGTGAACTCTATAACTTTCCTACAAACTAAAAAATACATTCATTATTCTCTTATTTTGGATGTAAGTTTATCCATTATTTGTACATGCTGTAAGTTTGCTTATTAAAGATATACTACACTATCAGAAGCTTCTCTGGGTCTCATCTATTGCATGGGAGCCCGCTTTTGAATGTTCCTGCTGTTTTGGAGAGATGTGTGATTACCCCCTCCCCCGCTGATGATTTTTCTGGTGGATGACTTACGAATATACCTGGATTGATGACATCTTGTGGCCAACCTGTAGATGACATCCTCCTAATATCACAAGTCCAGAGCACCAGGAGCGGGTCTTAATTGCTCCATGCGCACTTTATGCGCTATCTGGTTAGTGCATTATTTGTACAACTATAAGATCACAAGAGTCACGATTATCTCTGACCATGGATTACTTGGACAATTGCACCCATCACTTTATCTCACCATGTAATATGGATTGAGTTTTTTCACTTATGCTATTGTGCATTTATGTTCTGATTTTCCATTTGTTCTTATTAGCTTTATTAGCGCTGCATACTTTTTTTACATATAAAAAATACATACTAATTTGGGTTATTTTCACCAAAGACATGTAGCAGAATACATCTCGGCCTAAATTTATTAAGAACAATTATTTATTTGTAAACTTTTATAACAGAAACAAAGAAAAATGTGGGTTTTTTTCAAAATATTTGGACTTTTTTGATAATTTAGCAAATAATAAAAACCCCAGCGGTGATTAAATACCACCAAAAGAAAGCTCTAGTTGTGTGAAGAAAATGATAAAATTTTAGATTGGGTACAATGTTGTATGACCGCGCAATTGTCATTCAAAGTGTGAGAGCGCTGAAACCTGAAAAATGGCCTGGGCAGGAAGGTGTAAAATTGCACGGTATTGAAACGGTTAATTGGGCAACTATGTGGCAAATGAGGTTTACTGTTGATAAATGTAATGTTATGCACTTGGGGGCTAAGAATATGCATGCATCATACATACTAGGGGGAGTACAATTGGGGGAATCAATGGTGGAGAAGGATCTGGGAGTTCTGGTAGATCACAAGCTTAATAACGGCATGCAATGCCAAGCTGTGGTTTCTAAAGCGAGCAAAATCATCTCTTGTATTAAAAGAGGTATAGACTCCAGAGAGAGAGATATAACTTTTCCCCTGTACAAATCATTAGTAACACCTCATCTGGAATATGCAGTTCAGTTTTGGGCACCAATTCACAAAAAAGAACATTGGGGAACTGGAGAAAGTACAGAGAAGAGCAAGCAAACTGATAAGAGGCATGGAGATGCTGAGGTATGAGGAAAGATTAGAGGAACTGAATTTATTCTCTCTTGAAAAGAGTGGGTGTAGAGTTATTCACCCTGAGGTCATCACAGAGGACAAGGGGGCACTCTTTACATCTGGAGGAAAAGAAATGTAGTCTCCAAACACAAAAAGGTTTCTTCAGAGTAAGAGCTGTGAAAATGTGGAAAAGACTTCCTCAAGAGTTGGTTCTGGTCAGCTCAGTGGATTGCTTTAAAAAGGCCTGGGTTCTTTCTTAGATACACAGAATATAACTGGATACTAACATTTACAGGTAAAGTTGATCCAGGGAATATCCAATTGGCTCTCGGGAGATCAGGAAGGAATATTTTCCCCTGCAGGAGCAAATTGAATCATGCTTTTGCTGGGGTTTTTTTTTGCCTTCCTCTGGATCAACTGTGGGTGTAGGATTATAACTTTTTTTTTATGGTTGAACTGGATGGACTTTTGTCTTTTTTCAGCCAAACTAACTATGTAACCTCATATTGTAGAGATTTCTGGGTCAGGGGTCCTGTAGCCTCCTACAGGAGAATGCAAACTCCTCCTACAAGCTGTAACCAGTGCTCTGCTGGATACTGAGATAAGTCACAAGACTGCTATATACTGCTGATGAAAACAGGTATTTAGCAGTTTATATTTACTACAATAATTGCACTTCCATGTTCTGTGTACTGTGGGAGACCAGATATAGTGAATGCAGGGTCCTGGGTTTAGTAACACTTTAAATTAGTAAACCAGAATGGTAAATAGGATGCCAAAACAATGATGACATACACTAGAGTTTCCTTTTGAACTGTGAAAATATAAAAAAAAACAAAAAGTGCTGACTCTGGGAGCAACTGGTCTTTACCAGAGAATGTAGCATGTTCCCCAGAAAGAGATTTCAGCAAAAACCTTGCTGGTTGTAGCTGATAGCTGGACAGGTAGAGTAACAGTCTGTGAACAAGTACAAGAAGAGATGAAAACCAAAATAACACCTGCGCTACCTAAAAAATAAAAAAATAAATAAATACCAGTCACTGTCAAAGATGCCTAGAAACCTTGAAAAACTAAACAAACATAAACCCCCAGGGGTATAGTACTGTTCAACTTATATTATAAGCATAGTATCAACAAAATAAGAAATAGTCCAAATCAAAATTGTAGTGCAGTCCAACAAAATGAAGTGCTCAGTGTTTCATGCATTTCCCAAGCAATAAAAATGTGACACATGCAAAGTTTATAAAATTTATAGTGATAATTATTCTCATTCATGCTCTAGTGCACAATCTAGGTGAACCCAGCTTCTTCAGATGTATTTATTATTATTATACAGGATTTATATAGCGTCAACAGTTTGCGCAGCGTTTTACAATATACAGTTGCAAGAAAAAGTATGTGAACCCCTTGGGATTACGTGGAGTTTTGCATGAATTGGGCATAAAATGTCCTCTGAACGTCATCTAAGTCACAACAATAGAAGAACACAGTCTGCTGAACATAATACTACACAAATATTAGATATTACTAATATTTTTTAATTTTTACTATTAAACATGTCCAGTAAAAAAATGTTAAAAATCAAATTTCATCATAAATTTAGGCCAAAATGTATTCTGTTACAGCTTTGCTAAAAAAATCTCAATACATGTAAATTAATTGGTTTACGTGAAAGTTGTGGCATCTACAAATGGCTGTATACAGTATATACTGGAATTTTTTTACTAGTAATAGCAGTAATGAGCAACTTACAGTGGGACTGCGGCGGCATTTTGACACTGGGAGGAACTGATGTGGTGTCACTGACATCCCCAGTGACATCTATACAGTGATCAATACTAATAAAAAGCACTGACACTGTACTAATGGCACTGGGCATGAAGGGGTTAATATCTGGGGAGATCAAAGGGTTTACTGTTTCACAATGAGGGCTGTGTGTTTGCTTCACTGTAAGCACACTGCTTTGTGTGGCTCTGCAGTGTGCAGATGCTGACAGGGGAGAGATCTGTATTGTTTACATCAGGGGCGGACTGACAACTCATGGGGCCCCCGGGCAATAGGGGATCATGGGGCCCCTGTGTCCTTGCCTAAACTCAAAAAAAGCCTATAAAAAGGTACCAGGAGCATCTCATGGGGCCCCCTACTGACCCCGGGCCCTCGGGCAGTGCACGAGTTTCCAAATGGTCAGTCCACCCCTGGTTTACATACAGGTCTCTAATCCGTTGGAGATACTCAGCGATCACTGTGTGCTGGCGAGTAATCACCGGCCAAGATCCGGTGATTGACAGCTGAGGCCATTAATATATATGTGATTTTGTGCACCCGTGCTGCCCTGTAGCAGTATTTCTGCTATAGGGCAGCGCAGAACTGGTTACACTTAAAAGCTTATTTTGTGATAGTAAATATACCTTTCAGTTGTATAGTCTTCTTTTAGCACAAAAGTGCAAGTTTTTTTTTTGTTGACTGTAAGCTACACTTTACAAAATATTTATGAATTTTCCAGTAACCTTCAAAAATATTTTGCTGTACCTTCTAATAAAGTCACATAATGCTGGCTGTGACATCTTTATTATAGTGATAACATATTGTGTTGCTGTGACAGTATCTCGCAGAATAATCAGTGTTCTCCATTTTTGTTTATTAGGTCATCTTGTGTTTTATCATACATTGTTGTGAGGTTTCCTTAGAGAACAGTGTCTAAAACTTTAATCTGGCCTGAAGTTATGTGTTCTAAATTCTTTGACTAAGCTGCTAGATTTGCTTTTAAGACATTTATTTTTTCTATAGAGCATTTTTATAGACTGGGGCGTCCAAACTTTGACAATTAATAGTACATTCATGAGAAGAACCTCTCAAACTGTTTCCTAAAGCAAAGTTTTAAGAAACAGTTTGATAAGTAGTAACACACATTTTATTACTGATTAAACTATATAACTCTGCTTGACCCTACATTAATACAAGAAGTCCTGTTGTCAAGTAGGGGTGAGTTAAACATTAGGCCAAATTACAAGTTCAGACTGAACC
Organism: Staurois parvus; assembly: GCF_062004578.1. Taxonomy (NCBI): domain Eukaryota; kingdom Metazoa; phylum Chordata; class Amphibia; order Anura; family Ranidae; genus Staurois; species Staurois parvus. The sequence continues at coordinate 1,796 of NW_028318255.1, read as the reverse complement.
TTGGCTGTTCAGGTTCTCAGATGAACGCCTGAACGTTTATCTGTTTGGTGGAGCTGAACATCATGTAGAGGTATTACTACTGCTATTATACTTGGCAACTTCCATGTACCAATGGTAGTTAAGTTTGCCAACAGGTATAGGCACTACCAAGTCCTTAACCACCAGTGATGTTGCTGGTCCCATTCACTTAAATGGCTGGGAATCCCCTGAAATACAAGCAAAGAGGCAGGCTGAAGATGACATCACTGACTAAACTGGTCCATTAACATGCCTATATTTAAAAAAAAAAAAAAAAAAAAAAAAAAAACATTCACCAATGGAAGAAGTGACAGAGTAAATGGATGACAATTGCGTGGTCATGCAACTCTGTACCCAAACTCAATTTTTACAATTTTGCTCACACAACTAGAGCTTTCTCTTCGTGGTATTTTCATCACCACTAGGTTTTTAATTTTTTGCTAAATGAATAGAAAAAGACAGAAAATTTTGAAGAAAAAAAGTTTTTCTTTGTTTCTGTCTTAAAATGTTGTATTCTGCTACATTTCTTTGGTGAAAATAACCCAAATCAGTATTTTTTATTTAGTCAGTAGGAAAGTTATAGAGTCCACAAACTAATTGTTTCTTTAGATCCAAAAATGTCAGGACAGTACAGATATCCCCCAAATTTTTGCAAAGTAGACAATCCGAGGTACAGTATTTAGTAAGAGTCATGGAGAGCTTTTTGAATTTTTTTTGTCATCATTTTTTGGAAAGTTAAGAAATTAAATTTGTTTATTCACAATTTTTTTTTTGTCATAATTTCACCAGTGCAGTACAGAATCATCATATAACTGGTGTGGTGGTGATCAGGGACACTGACTGGTGACAGTACTAATATTTTTTTTCAATTTTTTTATAATTTTTTATTACATTTGTTTTCTTTTTTTTTTTTTTTCATAACACGCTGTGACCAGAGTAGTATAATGTTACAATAGTAACACTGTATAACTCTGGGAAAGTGATCAGTATTTAATTTTGTTATTGCAAATAATTTTATTGCTATAAGCAAGCATTTAACCGAATGAAATCGATTCATTCAGATTTTTTTTGTTGTGAATAGCTGTGATTGGCCATAGCTAACCACATGATACAGATGGGCTGTGATTGGCCCAGTCTTTACCATGTGATTACTATGACCAATAACAGCTAGTGAAACAATTGTATACAATGAATGACATGAAAGGAAGCCATCCATTGTTTTCAATTGTCATGTGACCTGATGTGATTGGTCACAGCAGTCATATGGTACTGGCAACGGGCTGGTACACAGATCTGTCATCGGCTGTTCCCGAGGGACACAGCCGGTGACAGATTTCGCCACTGCGTGCTCCTGCACGAAGCATGATCTGGGAGGGCGTCATATGATGCCCACCCAGAATTATAGAAATGTACTTTGAAAAACAATGTTACAACCACAGGTTAGACTAAGAGATGCACATTGAAACAAGCAACCGCAAGGAGCAGAATGCTGATAACATTTATATAAATCATCTAAGACAGTGTAGGCAACCTTTTGAGCAAAGTGTGCCGAGAAATTTTCAGAGAAATGTCGGTTTTATTTTTAAAAAATCGACTTCACACTCTCAATCACAAAAAGGAACTTTTATAAAGTAAATGCTCTAAAAAATTTACATCCTGCACTTTCACACCTCAGATCAGTCCAAATTCCTGCAACTTCACACTTCAGATCAGCCTCAATTCCTGCACCTCTAGTCTTCAGATCAGCCCTAATTCATGCACCTTCACACCTCACATCA